>NW_027521570.1:0-71005 GCF_052094955.1 Ictidomys tridecemlineatus
ACTTTCAGGTAATGATGAGTACACCAATCCCACTTGGCTCGCCAAATTTCGTTTTTCTAGGTGAAACCGTTCGTTGGAAGTAAGCGGTTTCATTTTGAGGTTTCACTCTGTTTTCTCCTATAGGGATACATGTATTTGGAACTCTAAATCAAACACGGTTTGTGCTAGCTCTTTGAAACTTGACACCATATAGCAGTTTCAAGTTCTATCTCTATGGTTTGTTTGCTGTTGATGTAGCCCTAAGCATAGACTGGCGAGAATCACTTTCATGGAAAGGGCCTGCCAAGCTTCCAAAAAACTACGAGTTGCCTGAAATCTCAGCACACACTTTTTCACCCAATCTTGATCAAACTTTCAGGTAATGATCAGTACACCAATCGCACTTGGCTCGCCTAATTTTGTTTTTCTAGGTGAAACCGTTCGTTGGCAGTAACCGGTTTCATTTTGAGGTTTCACTCTGTTTTCTCCTATAGGGATACATGTATTTGGAACTCTAAATCAAACACGGTTTGTGCTAGCTCTTTGAAACTTGACACCATAAAGCAGTTTCAAGTTCTATCTCTATGGTTTGTTTGCTGTTGATGTAGCCCTAAGCAGAGACTGGCGAGAATCACTTTCATGGAAAGGGCCTGCCAAGCTTCCAAAAAAACTATGAGTTGCCTGAAATCTCAGCACACACTTTTTCACCCAATCTTGATGAAACTTTCAGGTAATGATCAGTACACGAGTCCTACTTGGCTCGCCAAAGTTCGTTCTTCTAGGTGAAACCGTTCGTTGGCAGTAACCGGTTTCATTTTGAGGTTTCACTCTGTTTTCTCCTATAGGGATACATGTATTTGGAACTCTAAATCAAACACGGTTTTTGCTAGCTCTTTGAAACTTGACACCATAAAGCAGTTTCAAGTTCTATCTCTATGATTTGTTTGCTGTTGATGTAGCCCTAAGCAGAGACTGGCGAGAATTACTTTCATGGAAAGGGCCTGCCAAGCTTTCAAAAAACTAAGAGTTGCCTGAAATCTCAGCACACACTTTTTAACCCAATCTTGATGAAACTTTCAGGTAATGATCAGTACACCAATCCCACTTGGCTTGCCAAATTTCGTTCTTCTAGGTCAAACCGTTCGTTGGCAGTAACCGGTTTCATTTTGAGGTTTCACTCTGTTTTCTCCTATAGGGATACATGTATTTGGAACTCTAAATCAAACACGGTTTGTGCTAGCTCTTTGAAACTTGACACCATAAATAAGTTTCAAGTTCTATCTCTATGGTTTGTTTGCTGTTGATGTAGCCCTAAGCAGAGACTGGTGAGAATCACTTTCATGGAAGGGCCTGCCTAGCTTCCAAAAAACTACGAGTTGCCTGAAATCTCAGCACACACTTTTTCACCCAATCTTGATGAAACTTTCATGTAATGATCAGTACACCAATCGCACTTGGCTCACCAAATTTCGTTTTTCTAGGTGAAACCGTTCGTTGGCAGTAACCGGTTTCATTTTGAGGTTTCACTCTGTTTTCTCCTATAGGGATACATGTATTTGGAACTCTAAATCAAACACGGTTTGTGCTAGCTCTTTGAAACTTGACACCATAAAGCAGTTTCAAGTTCTATCTCTATGGTTTGTTTGCTGTTGATGTAGCCCTAAGCAGAGACTGGCGAGAATCACTTTCATGGAAAGGGCCTGCCAAGCTTCCAAAAAACTACGAGTTGCCTGAAATCTCAGAACACACTTTTTCACCCAATCTTGATGAAACTTTCAGGTAATGATCAGTACACCAATCCCACTTGGCTCGCCAAATTTCGTTCTTCTAGGTGAAACCGTTCGTTGGCAGTAACCGGTTTCATTTTGAGGTTTCACTCTGTTTTCTCCTATAGGGATACATGTATTTGGAACTCTAAATCAAACACGGTTTGTGCTAGCTCTTTGAAACTTGACACCATAAAGCAGTTTCAAGTTCTATCTCTATGGTTTGTTTACTGTTGATGTAGCCCTAAGCAGAGACTGGCGAGAATCACTTTCATGGAAGGGCCTGCCAAGCTTCCAAAAAAACTACGAGTTGCCTGAAATCTCAGCACACACTTTTTCACCCAATCTTGATGAAACTTTCAGGTAATGATCAGTACACCAATCCCACTTGGCTCGCCAAATTTCGTTCTTCTAGGTGAAACCGTTCGTTGGCAGTAACCGGTTTCATTTTGAGGTTTCACTCTGTTTTCTCCTATAGGGATACATGTATTTGGAACTCTAAATCAAACACTGTTTGTGCTAGCTCTTTGAAACTTGACACCATAAAGCAGTTTCAAGTTCTATCTCTATGGTTTGTTTGCTGTTGATGTAGCCCTAAGCAGAGACTGGCGAGAATCACTTTCATGGAAAGGGCCTGCCAAGCTTCCAAAAAACTACGAGTTGCCTGAAATCTCAGCGCACACTTTTTCACCCAATCATGATGAAACTTTCAGGAAATGATCAGTACACCAATCCCACTTGGCTCGCCAAATTTCGTTCTTCTAGGTTAAACCGTTCGTTGGCAGTAACCGGTTTCATTTGGAGGTTTCACTCTGTTTTCTCCTATAGGGATACATGTATTTGGAACTCTAAATCAAACACGGTTTGTGCTAGCTCTTTGAAACTTGACACCATAAAGCAGTTTCAAGTTCTATCTCTATGGTTTGTTTGCTGTTGATGTAGCCCTAAGCAGAGACTGGCGAGAATCACTTTCATGGAAAGGGCCTGCCAAGTGTCCAAAAAACTACGAGTTGCCTGAAATTTCAGCACACACTTTTTCACCCAATCTTGATGAAACTTTCAGGTAATGATCAGTACACCAATCCCACTTGGCTCGCCAAATTTCGTTCTTCTCGGTGAAACCGTTCGGTGGCAGTAACCGGTTTCATTTTGAGGTTTCACTCTGTTTTCTCCTATAGGGATACATGTATTTGGAACTCTAAATCAAACACGATTTGTGCTAGCTCTTTGAAACTTGACACCATAAAGCAGTTTCAAGTTCTATCTCTATGGTTTTTTGCTATTGATGTAGCCCTAAGCAGAGACTGGCGAGAATCACTTTCATGGAAAGGGCCTGCCAAGCTTCCAAAAAACTACGCTTGCCTGAAATCTCAGCACACACTTTTTCACCCAATCTTGATGAAACTTTCAGGTAATGATCAGTACACCAATCCCACTTGGCTCACTAAATTTCGTTCTTCTAGGTGAAACCGTTCGTTGGCAGTAACCGGTTTCATTTTGAGGTTTCACTCTGTTTTCTCCTATAGGGATACATGTAATTGGAACTCTAAATCAAACACGGTTTGTGCTAGCTCTTTGAAACTTGACACCATAAAGCAGTTTCAAGTTCTATCTCTATGGTTTGTTTGCTGTTGATGTAGGCCTAAGCAGAGACTGGCGAGTATCTCTTTCATGGAAAGGACCTGCCAAGCTTCCAAAAAACTACGAGTTGCCTGAAATCTCAGCACACACTTTTTCACCCAATCTTGATGAAACTTTCAGGTAATGATCAGTACACCAGTCCCACTTGGCTCGCCAAATTTCGTTCTTCTAGGTGAAACCGTTCGTTGGCAGTAACCGGTTTCATTTTGAGGTTTCACTCTGTTTTCTCCTATAGGGATACATGTATTTGGAACTCTAAATCAAAGACGGTTTGTGCTAGCTCTTTGAAACTTGACACCATAAAGCAGTTTCAAGTTCTATCTCTATGGTTTGTTTGCTGTTGATGTAGCCCTAAGCAGAGACTGGCGAGAATCACTTTCATGGAAAGGGCCTGCCAAGCTTTCAAAAAACTACGAGTTGCCTGAAATCTCAGAACACACTTTTTCACCCAATCTTGATGAAACTTTCAGGTAATGATCAGTACACCAATCCCACTTGGCTCACCAAATTTTGTTCTTCTAGGTTAAACCGTTCATTGGCAGTAACCGGTTTCATTTTGAGGTTTCACTCTGTTTTCTCCTATAGGGATACATGTATTTGGAACTCTAAATCAAACACGGTTTGTGCTAGCACTTTGAAACTTGACACCATAAAGCAGTTTCAAGTTCTATCTCTATGGTTTGTTTGCTGTTGATGTAGCCCTAAGCAGAGACTGGCGAGAATCACTTTCATGGAAAGGGCCTGCCAAGCTTCCAAAAAACTACGAGTTGCCTGAAATCTCAGCACACACTTTTTCACCCAATCTTGATGAAAATTTCAGGTAATGATCAGTACACCAGTCCCACTTGGCTCGCCAAATTTCGTTCTTCTAGGTGAAACCGTTCGTTGGCAGTAACCGGTTTTATTTTGAGGTTTCACTCTGTTTTCTCCTATAGGGATACATGTATTTGGAACTCTAAATCAAACACGGTTTTTGCTAGCTCTTTGAAACTTGACACCATAAAGCAGTTTCAAGTTCTATTTCTATGTTTTGTTTGCTGTTGATGTAGCCCTAAGCAGAGACTGGCGAGAATCACTTTCATGGAAAGGGCCTGCCAAGCTTTCAAAAAACTACGAGTTGCCTGAAATCTCAGCACACACTTTTTAACCCAATCTTGATGAAACTTTCAGGTAATGATCAGTACACCAATCCCACTTGGCTCGCCAAATTTCGTTCTTCTAGGTGAAACCGTTCGTTGGCAGTAACCGGTTTTATTTTGAGGTTTCACTCTGTTTTCTCCTATAGGAATACATGTATTTGGAACTCTAAATCAAACACGGTTTGTGCTAGCTCTTTGAAACTTGACACCATAAAGCAGTTTCAAGTTCTATCTCTATGTTTGTTTGCTGTTGATGTAGCCCTAAGCAGAGACTGGCGAGAATCACTTTCATGGAAAGGGCCTGCCAAGCTTTCAAAAAACTACGAGTTGCCTGAAATTTCAGCACACACTTTTTCACCCAATCTTGATGAAACTTTCAGGTAATGATCAGTACACCAATCCCACTTGGCTCACCAAATTTTGTTCTTCTAGGTTAAACCGTTCATTGGCAGTAACCGGTTTCATTTTGAGGTTTCACTCTGTTTTCTCCTATAGGGATACATGTATTTGGAACTCTAAATCAAACACGGTTTGTGCTAGCTCTTTGAAACTTGACACCATAAAGCAGTTTCAAGTTCTATCTCTATGGTTTGTTTGCTGTTGATGTAGCCCTAAGCAGAGACTGGCGAGAATCACTTTCATGGAAAGGGCCTGCCAAGCTTCCAAAAAACTACGAGTTGCCTGAAATCTCAGCACACACTTTTTCACCCAATCTTGATGAAACTTTCAGGAAATGATCAGTACACCAATCCCACTTGGCTTGCCAAATTTCGTTATTCTAGGTGAAACCGTTCGTTGGCAGTAACCGGTTTCATTTTTAGGTTTCACTCTGTTTTCTCCTATAGGGATACATGTATTTGGAACTCTAAATCAAACACGGTTTGTGCTAGCCCTTTGAAACTTGACACCATAAAGCAGTTTCAAGTTCTATCTCTATGGTTTGTTTGCTGTTGATGTAGCCCTAAGCAGAGACTGGCGAGAATCACTTTCATGGAAAGGGCCTGCCAAGCTTTCAAAAAACTACGAGTTGCCTGAAATCTCAGCACACACTTTTTCACCCAATCTTGATGAATCTTTCATGTAATGATCAGTACACCAATCCCACTTGGCTCGCCAAATTTTGTTCTTCTAGGTGAAACCCTTCGTTGGCAGTAACCGGTTTCATTTTGAGGTTTCACTCTGTTTTCTCCTATAGGGATACATGTATTTGGAACTCTAAATCAAACACTGTTTGTGCTAGCTCTTTGAAACTTGACACCATAAAGCAGTTTCAAGTTCTATCTCTATGGTTTGTTTGCTGTTGATGTAGCCCTAAGCAGAGACTGGCGAGAATCACTTTCATGGAAAGGGCCTGCCAAGCTTCCAAAAAACTACGAGTTGCCTGAAATCTCAGCGCACACTTTTTCACCCAATCATGATGAAACTTTCAGGAAATGATCAGTACACCAATCCCACTTGGCTCGCCAAATTTCGTTCTTCTAGGTTAAACCGTTCGTTGGCAGTAACCGGTTTCATTTGGAGGTTTCACTCTGTTTTCTCCTATAGGGATACATGTATTTGGAACTCTAAATCAAACACGGTTTGTGCTAGCTCTTTGAAACTTGACACCATAAAGCAGTTTCAAGTTCTATCTCTATGGTTTGTTTGCTGTTGATGTAGCCCTAAGCAGAGACTGGCGAGAATCACTTTCATGGAAAGGGCCTGCCAAGTGTCCAAAAAACTACGAGTTGCCTGAAATTTCAGCACACACTTTTTCACCCAATCTTGATGAAACTTTCAGGTAATGATCAGTACACCAATCCCACTTGGCTCGCCAAATTTCGTTCTTCTCGGTGAAACCGTTCGGTGGCAGTAACCGGTTTCATTTTGAGGTTTCACTCTGTTTTCTCCTATAGGGATACATGTATTTGGAACTCTAAATCAAACACGATTTGTGCTAGCTCTTTGAAACTTGACACCATAAAGCAGTTTCAAGTTCTATCTCTATGGTTTTTTGCTATTGATGTAGCCCTAAGCAGAGACTGGCGAGAATCACTTTCATGGAAAGGGCCTGCCAAGCTTCCAAAAAACTACGCTTGCCTGAAATCTCAGCACACACTTTTTCACCCAATCTTGATGAAACTTTCAGGTAATGATCAGTACACCAATCCCACTTGGCTCACTAAATTTCGTTCTTCTAGGTGAAACCGTTCGTTGGCAGTAACCGGTTTCATTTTGAGGTTTCACTCTGTTTTCTCCTATAGGGATACATGTAATTGGAACTCTAAATCAAACACGGTTTGTGCTAGCTCTTTGAAACTTGACACCATAAAGCAGTTTCAAGTTCTATCTCTATGGTTTGTTTGCTGTTGATGTAGGCCTAAGCAGAGACTGGCGAGTATCTCTTTCATGGAAAGGACCTGCCAAGCTTCCAAAAAACTACGAGTTGCCTGAAATCTCAGCACACACTTTTTCACCCAATCTTGATGAAACTTTCAGGTAATGATCAGTACACCAGTCCCACTTGGCTCGCCAAATTTCGTTCTTCTAGGTGAAACCGTTCGTTGGCAGTAACCGGTTTCATTTTGAGGTTTCACTCTGTTTTCTCCTATAGGGATACATGTATTTGGAACTCTAAATCAAAGACGGTTTGTGCTAGCTCTTTGAAACTTGACACCATAAAGCAGTTTCAAGTTCTATCTCTATGGTTTGTTTGCTGTTGATGTAGCCCTAAGCAGAGACTGGCGAGAATCACTTTCATGGAAAGGGCCTGCCAAGCTTTCAAAAAACTACGAGTTGCCTGAAATCTCAGAACACACTTTTTCACCCAATCTTGATGAAACTTTCAGGTAATGATCAGTACACCAATCCCACTTGGCTCACCAAATTTTGTTCTTCTAGGTTAAACCGTTCATTGGCAGTAACCGGTTTCATTTTGAGGTTTCACTCTGTTTTCTCCTATAGGGATACATGTATTTGGAACTCTAAATCAAACACGGTTTGTGCTAGCACTTTGAAACTTGACACCATAAAGCAGTTTCAAGTTCTATCTCTATGGTTTGTTTGCTGTTGATGTAGCCCTAAGCAGAGACTGGCGAGAATCACTTTCATGGAAAGGGCCTGCCAAGCTTCCAAAAAACTACGAGTTGCCTGAAATCTCAGCACACACTTTTTCACCCAATCTTGATGAAAATTTCAGGTAATGATCAGTACACCAGTCCCACTTGGCTCGCCAAATTTCGTTCTTCTAGGTGAAACCGTTCGTTGGCAGTAACCGGTTTTATTTTGAGGTTTCACTCTGTTTTCTCCTATAGGGATACATGTATTTGGAACTCTAAATCAAACACGGTTTTTGCTAGCTCTTTGAAACTTGACACCATAAAGCAGTTTCAAGTTCTATTTCTATGTTTTGTTTGCTGTTGATGTAGCCCTAAGCAGAGACTGGCGAGAATCACTTTCATGGAAAGGGCCTGCCAAGCTTTCAAAAAACTACGAGTTGCCTGAAATCTCAGCACACACTTTTTAACCCAATCTTGATGAAACTTTCAGGTAATGATCAGTACACCAATCCCACTTGGCTCGCCAAATTTCGTTCTTCTAGGTGAAACCGTTCGTTGGCAGTAACCGGTTTTATTTTGAGGTTTCACTCTGTTTTCTCCTATAGGAATACATGTATTTGGAACTCTAAATCAAACACGGTTTGTGCTAGCTCTTTGAAACTTGACACCATAAAGCAGTTTCAAGTTCTATCTCTATGTTTGTTTGCTGTTGATGTAGCCCTAAGCAGAGACTGGCGAGAATCACTTTCATGGAAAGGGCCTGCCAAGCTTTCAAAAAACTACGAGTTGCCTGAAATTTCAGCACACACTTTTTCACCCAATCTTGATGAAACTTTCAGGTAATGATCAGTACACCAATCCCACTTGGCTCACCAAATTTTGTTCTTCTAGGTTAAACCGTTCATTGGCAGTAACCGGTTTCATTTTGAGGTTTCACTCTGTTTTCTCCTATAGGGATACATGTATTTGGAACTCTAAATCAAACACGGTTTGTGCTAGCTCTTTGAAACTTGACACCATAAAGCAGTTTCAAGTTCTATCTCTATGGTTTGTTTGCTGTTGATGTAGCCCTAAGCAGAGACTGGCGAGAATCACTTTCATGGAAAGGGCCTGCCAAGCTTCCAAAAAACTACGAGTTGCCTGAAATCTCAGCACACACTTTTTCACCCAATCTTGATGAAACTTTCAGGAAATGATCAGTACACCAATCCCACTTGGCTTGCCAAATTTCGTTATTCTAGGTGAAACCGTTCGTTGGCAGTAACCGGTTTCATTTTTAGGTTTCACTCTGTTTTCTCCTATAGGGATACATGTATTTGGAACTCTAAATCAAACACGGTTTGTGCTAGCCCTTTGAAACTTGACACCATAAAGCAGTTTCAAGTTCTATCTCTATGGTTTGTTTGCTGTTGATGTAGCCCTAAGCAGAGACTGGCGAGAATCACTTTCATGGAAAGGGCCTGCCAAGCTTTCAAAAAACTACGAGTTGCCTGAAATCTCAGCACACACTTTTTCACCCAATCTTGATGAATCTTTCATGTAATGATCAGTACACCAATCCCACTTGGCTCGCCAAATTTTGTTCTTCTAGGTGAAACCCTTCGTTGGCAGTAACCGGTTTCATTTTGAGGTTTCACTCTGTTTTCTCCTATAGGGATACATGTATTTGGAACTCTAAATCAAACACGGTTTGTGCTAGCTCTTTGAAACTTGACACCATAAAGCAGTTTCAAGTTCTATCTCTATGGTTTGTTTGCTGTTGATGTAGCCCTAAGAAGAGACTGTCGAGAATCACTTTCATGTAAAGGGCCTGCCAAGCTTCCAAAAAACTACGAGTTGCCTGAAATCTCAGCACACACTTTTTCACCCAATCTTGATGAAACTTTCAGGTAGTGATCAGTACACCAATCCCACTTGACTCGCCAAATTTTGTTCTTCTAGGTGAAACCTTTCGTTGCCAGTATCCGGTTTCATTTTGAGGTTTCACTCTGTTTTCTCCTATAGAGATACATGTATTTGGAACTCTAAATCAAACACGGTTTGTGCTAGCTCTTTGAAACTTGACACCATAAAGCAGTTTCAAGTTCTATCTCTATGGTTTGTTTGCTGTTGATGTAGCCCCAAGCAGAGACTGGCGAGAATCACTTTCATGGAAAGGGCCTGCCAAGCTTTCAAAAAACTACGAGTTGCCTGAAATCTCAGCACACACTTTTTCACCCAATCTTGATGAAACTTTCAGGTAATGATCAGTACACCAATCCCACTTGGCTCACCAAATTTTGTTCTTCTAGGTTAAACCGTTCATTGGCAGTAACCGGTTTCATTTTGAGGTTTCACTCTGTTTTCTCCTATAGGGATACATGTATTTGGAACTCTAAATCAAACACGGTTTGTGCTAGCTCTTTGAAACTTGACACCATAAAGCAGTTTCAAGTTCTATCTCTATGGTTTGTTTGCTGTTGATGTAGCCCTAAGCAGAGACTGGCGAGAATCACTTTCATGGAAAGGGCCTGCCAAGCTTTCAAAAAACTACGAGTTGCCTGAAATCTCAGCACACACTTTTTCACCCAATCTTGATGAAACTTTCAGGTAATGATCAGTACACCAATCCCACTTGGCTCGCCAAATTTCGTTCTTCTAGGTGAAACCGTTCGTTGGCAGTAACCGGTTTCATTTTGAGGTTTCACTCTGTTTTCTCCTATAGGGATACATGTATTTGGAACTCTAAATCAAACACGGTTTGTGCTAGCTCTTTGAAACTTGACACCATAAAGCAGTTTCAAGTTCTATCTCTATGGTTTGTTTGCTGTTGATGTAGCCCTAAGAAGAGACTGGCGAGAATCACTTTCATGTAAAGGGCCTGCCAAGCTTCCAAAAAACTACGAGTTGCCTGAAATCTCAGCACACACTTTTTCACCCAATCTTGATGAAACTTTCAGGTAGTGATCAGTACACCAATCCCACTTGACTCGCCAAATTTCGTTCTTCTAGGTGAAACCTTTCGTTGCCAGTATCCGGTTTCATTTTGAGGTTTCACTCTGTTTTCTCCTATAGAGATACATGTATTTGGAACTCTAAATCAAACACGGTTTGTGCTAGCTCTTTGAAACTTGACACCATAAAGCAGTTTCAAGTTCTATCTCTATGGTTTGTTTGCTGTTGATGTAGCCCCAAGCAGAGACTGGCGAGAATCACTTTCATGGAAAGGGCCTGCCAAGCTTTCAAAAAACTACGAGTTGCCTGAAATCTCAGCACACACTTTTTCACCCAATCTTGATGAAACTTTCAGGTAATGATCAGTACACCAATCCCACTTGGCTCACCAAATTTTGTTCTTCTAGGTTAAACCGTTCATTGGCAGTAACCGGTTTCATTTTGAGGTTTCACTCTGTTTTCTCCTATAGGGATACATGTATTTGGAACTCTAAATCAAACACGGTTTGTGCTAGCTCTTTGAAACTTGACACCATAAAGCAGTTTCAAGTTCTATCTCTATGGTTTGTTTGCTGTTGATGTAGCCCTAAGCAGAGACTGGCGAGAATCACTTTCATGGAAAGGGCCTGCCAAGCTTTCAAAAAACTACGAGTTGCCTGAAATCTCAGCACACACTTTTTCACCCAATCTTGATGAAACTTTCAGGTAATGATCAGTACACCAATCCCACTTGGCTCGCCAAATTTCGTTCTTCTAGGTGAAACCGTTCGTTGGCAGTAACCGGTTTCATTTTGAGGTTTCACTCTGTTTTCTCCTATAGGGATACATGTATTTGGAACTCTAAATCAAACACGGTTTGTGCTAGCTCTTTGAAACTTGACACCATAAAGCAGTTTCAAGTTCTATCTCTATGGTTTGTTTGCTGTTGATGTAGCCCTAAGAAGAGACTGGCGAGAATCACTTTCATGGAAAGGGCCTGCCAAGCTTCCAAAAAACTACGAGTTGCCTGAAATCTCAGCACACACTTTTTCACCCAATCTTGATGAAACTTTCAGGTAATGATCAGTACACCGATCCCACTTGACTCGCCAAATTTCGATCTTCTAGGTGAAACCTTTCGTTGCCAGTAACCGGTTTCATTTTGAGGTTTCACTCTGTTTTCTCCTATAGAGATACATGTATTTGGAACTCTAAATCAAACACGGTTTGTGCTAGCTCTTTGAAACTTGACACCATAAAGCAGTTTCAAGTTCTATCTTTATGGTTTGTTTGCTGTTGATGTAGCCCTAAGAAGAGACTGGCGAGAATCACTTTCATGGAAAGGGCCTGCCAAGCTTCCAAAAAACTACGAGTTGCCTGAAATCTCAGCACACACTTTTTCACCCAATCTTGATGAAACTTTCAGGTAATGATCAGTACACCAGTCCAACTTGGCTCGCCAAATTTCGTTCTTCTAGGTGAAACCGTTCGTTGGCAGTAACCGGTTTCATTTTGAGGTTTCACTCTGTTTTCTCCTATAGGGATACATGTATTTGGAACTCTAAATCAAACACGGTTTGTGCTAGCTCTTTGAAACTTGACACCATAAAGCAGTTTCAAGTTCTATCTCTATGGTTTGTTTGCTGTTGATGTAGCCCTAAGCAGAGACTGGCGAGAATCACTTTCATGGAAAGGGCCTGCCAAGCTTCCAAAAAACTACGAGTTGCCTGAAATCTCAGCACACACTTTTTCACCCAATCTTGATGAAACTTTCAGGTAATGATCAGTACACCAATCCCACTTGGCTCGCCAAATTTCGTTCTTCTAGGTGAAACCGTTCGTTGGCAGTAACCGGTTTCATTTTGAGGTTTCACTCTGTTTTCTCCTATAGGGATACATGTATTTGGAACTCTAAATCAAACACGGTTTGTGCTAGCTCTTTGAAACTTGACACCATAAAGCAGTTTCAAGTTCTATCTCTATGGTTTGTTTGCTGTTGATGTAGCCCTAAGCAGAGACTGGCGAGAATCACTTTCATGGAAAGGGCCTGCCAAGCTTCCAAAAAACTACGAGTTGCCTGAAATCTCAGCACACACTTTTTCACCCAATCTTGATGAAACTTTCAGGAAATGATCAGTACACAAATCCCACTTGGCTCGCCAAATTTCGTTCTTCTAGGTGAAACCGTTCGTTTGCAGTAACCGGTTTCATTTTGAGGTTTCACTCTGTTTTCTCCTATAGGGATACATGTATTTGGAACTCTAAATCAAACACGGTTTGTGCTAGCTCTTTGAAACTTGACACCATAAAGCAGTTTCAAGTTCTATCTCTATGGTTTGTTTGCTGTTGATGTAGCCCTAATCAGAGACTGGCGAGAATCACTTTCATGGAAATGGCCTGCCAAGCTTTCAAAAAACTACGAGTTGCCTGAAATCTCAGCACACACTTTTTCACCCAATCTTGATGAAACTTTCAGGTAATGATCAGTACACCAATCCCACTTGGCTCGCCAAATTTCGTTCTTCTAGCTGAAACCGTTCGTTGGCAGTAACCGGTTTCATTTTGAGGTTTCACTCTGTTTTCTCCTATAGGGATACATGTATTTGGAACTCTAAATCAAACACGGTTTGTGCTAGCTCTTTGAAACTTGACACCATAAAGCAGTTTCAAGTTCTATCTCTATGGTTTGTTTGCTGTTGATGTAGCCCTAAGCAGAGACTGGCGAGGATCACTTTCATGGAAAGGGCATGCGAAGCTTTCGAAAAACTACGAGTTGCCTGAAATCTCAGCACACACTTTTTCACCCAATCTTGATGAATCTTTCAGGAAATTATCAGTACACCAATCCCACATGGCTCGCCAAATTTCGTTCTTCTAGGTTAAACCGTTCGTTGGCAGTAACCAGTTTCATTTTGAGGTTTCACTCTGTTTTCTCCTATAGGGATACATGTATTTGGAACTCTAAATCAAACACGGTTTGTGCTAGCTCTTTGAAACTTGACACCATAAAGCAGTTTCAAGTTCTATCTCTATGGTTTGTTTGCTGTTGATGTAGCCCTAAGCAGAGACTGGCGAGAATCACTTTCATGGAAAGGGCCTGCCAAGCTTCCAAAAAACTACGAGTTGCCTGAAATCTCAGCACACACTTTTTCACCCAATCTTGATGAAACTTTCAGGTAATGATCAGTACACCAATCCCACTTGGCTCGCCAAATTTCGTTCTTCTAGGTGAAACCTTCGTTGGCAGTAACCGGTTTCATTTTGAGGTTTCACTCTGTTTTCTCCTATAGGGATACATGTATTTGGAACTCTAAATCAAACACGGTTTGTGCTAGCTCTTTGAAACTTGACACCATAAAGCAGTTTCAAGTTCTATCTCTATGGTTTGTTTGCTGTTGATGTAGCCCTAAGCAGAGACTGGCGAGAATCACTTACATGGATAGGGCCTGCCAAGCTTTCAAAAAACTACGAGTTTCCTGAAATCTCAGCACACACTTTTTCACCCAATCTTGATGAAACTTTCAGGTAATGATCAGTACACCAATCCCACTTGGCTCGCCAAATTTCGTTCTTCTAGGTGAAACCGTTCGTTGGCAGTACCCCGTTTCATTTTGAGGTTTCACTCTGTTTTCTCCTATACGGATACATGTATTTGGAACTCTAAAGCAAACACGGTTTGTGCTAGCTCTTTGAAACTTGACACCATAAAGCAGTTTCAAGTTCTATCTCTATGGTTTGTTTGCTGTTGATGTAGCCCTAAGCAGAGACTGGCGAGAATCACTTTCATGGAAAGGGCTTGCAAAGCTTCCAAAAAACTAGGAGTTGCCTGAAATCACAGCACACACTTTTTCACCCAATCTTGATGAATCTTTCAGGTAATGATCAGTACACCAATCCCACTTGGCTCGCCAAATTTCGTTCTTCTAGGTGAAACCGTTCCTTGGCAGTAACCGGTTTCATTTTGAGGTTTCACTCTGTTTTCTCCTATAGGGATACATGTATTTGTAACTCTAAATCAAACACGGTTTGTGCTAGCTCTTTGAAACTTGACACCATAAAGAAGTTTCAAGTTCTATCTCTATGGTTTGTTTGCTGTTGATGTAGCCCTAAGCAGAGACTGGCGAGAATCACTTTCATGGAAAGGGCCTGCCTAGCTTCCAAAAAACTACGAGTTGCCTGAAATCTCAGCACACACTTTTTCACCCAATCTTGATGAAACTTTCAGGTAATGATCAGTACACCAATCCCACTTGGCTCGCCAAATTTTTTTCTTCTTGGTTAAACCGTTCGTTGGCAGTAACCGGTTTCATTTTGAGGTTTTACTCTGTTTTCTCCTATAAAGATACATGTATTTTTAACTCTAAATCAAACACGGTTTGTGCTAGCTCTTTGAAACTTGACACCATAAAGCAGTTTCAAGTTCTATCTCTATGGTTTGTTTGCTGTTGATGTAGCCCTAAGCAGAGACTGGCGAGAATCACTTTCATGGAATGGGCCTGCCAAGCTTCCAAAAAACTACGAGTTGCCTGAAATCTCAGCACACACTTTTTCACCCAATCTAGATGAAACTTTCAGGTAATGATCAGTACACCAGTCCCACTTGGCTCGCCAAATTTCGTTCTTCTAGGTGAAACCGTTCGTTGGCAGTAACCGGTTTCATTTTGAGGTTTCACTCTGTTTTCTCCTATAGGGATACATGTATTTGGAACTCTAAATCAAACACGGTTTGTGCTAGCTCTTTGAAACTTGACACCATAAAGCAGTTTCAAGTTCTATCTCTATGGTTTGTTTGCTGTTGATGTAGCCCTAAGCAGAGACTGTCGAGAATCACTTTCATGGAAAGGGCCTGCCAAGCTTCCAAAAAACTACGAGTTGCCTGAAATCTCAGCACACACTTTTTCACCCAATCTTGATGAAACTTTCAGGTAATGATCAGTACACCAATCCCACTTGGCTCGCCAAATTTCGTTCTTCTAGGTGAAACCGTTCCTTGGCAGTAACCGGTTTCATTTTGAGGTTTCACTCTGTTTTCTCCTATAGGGATACATGTATTTGGAACTCTAAATCAAACACGGTTTGTGCTAGCTTTTTGAAACTTGACACCATAAAGCAGTTTCAAGTTCTATCTCTATGGTTTGTTTGCTGTTGATGTAGCCCTAAGCAGAGACTGGCGAGAATCACTTTCATGGAAAGGGCCTGCCAAGCTTCCAAAAAACTAGGAGTTGCCTGAAATCTCAGCACACACTTTTTCACCCAATCTTGATGAAACTTTCAGGTAATGATCAGTACACCAATCCCACTTGGCTCGCCAAATTTCGTTCTTCTAGGTGAAACCGTTCGTTGGCAGTAACCGGTTTCCTTTTGAGGTTTCACTCTGTTTTCTCCTATAGGGATACATGTATTTGGAACTCTAAATCAAACACGGTTTGTGCTAGCTCTTTGAAACTTGACACCATAAAGCAGTTTCAAGTTCTCTCTCTATGGTTTGTTTGCTGTTGATGTAGCCCTAAGCAAAGACTGGCGAGAATCACTTTCATGGAAAGGGCCTGCCAAGCTTCCAAAAAACTACGAGTTGCCTGAAATCTCAGCACACACTTTTTCACCAATCTTGATGAAACTTTCAGGTAATGATCAGTACACCAATCCCACTTCGCTCGCCAAATTTCGTTCTTCTAGGTGAAACCGTTTGTTGGCAGTAACCGGTTTCATTTTGAGGTTTCACTCTGTTTTCTCCTATAGGGATACATGTATTTGGAACTCTAAATCAAAAACGGTTTGTGCTAGCTCTTTGAAACTTGACACCATAAAGAAGTTTCAAGTTCTCTCTCTATGGTTTGTTTGCTGTTGATGTAGCCCTAAGCAGAGACTGGCGAGAATCACTTTCATGGAAAGGGCCTGCCTAGCTACCAAAAAATACGAGTTGCCTGGAATCTCAGCACACACTTTTTCACCCAATCTTGATGAAACTTTCAGGTAATGATCAGTACACCAATCCCACTTGGCTCACCAAATTTTGTTCTTCTTGGTTAAACCGTTCGTTTGCAGTAACCGGTTTCATTTTGAGGTTTTACTCTGTTTTCTCCTATAGAGATACATGTATTTTTAACTCTAAATCAAACACGGTTTGTGCTAGGTCTTTGAAACTTGACACCATAAAGCAGTTTTAAGTTCTATCTCTATGGTTTGTTTGCTGTTGATGTAGCCCTAAGCAGAGACTGGCGAGAATCACTTTCATGGAAAGGGCCTGCCTAGCTACCAAAAAATTACGAGTTGCCTGAAATCTCAGCACACACTTTTTCACCCAATCTTGATGAAACTTTCAGGTAATGATCAGTACACGAATCCCACTTGGCTCGCCAAATTTCGTTCTTCTAGGTGAAACCGTTCTTTGGCAGTAACCGGATTCATTTTGAGGTTTCACTCTGTTTTCTCCTATAGGGATACATGTATTTGGAACTCTAAATCAAACACGGTTTGTGCTAGCTCTTTGAAACTTGACACAATAAAGCACTTTCATGTTCTATCACTATGGATTGTTTGCTGTTGATGTAGCCCTAAGCAGAGACTGGCGAGAATCACTTTCATGGAAAGGGCCTGCCAAGCTTCCAAAAAACTACGAGTTGCCTGAAATCTCAGCACACACTTTTTCACCAATCTTGATGAATCTTTCAGGAAATGATCAGTACACCAATCCCACTTGGCTCGCCAAATTTCGTTCTTCTAGGTGAAACCGTTCGTTGGCAGTAACCGGTTTAATTTTGAAGTTTCACTCTGTTTTCTCCTATAGGGATACATGTATTTGGAACTCTAACTCAAACAAGGTTTGTGCTATCTCTTTGAAACTTGACACCATAAAGCAGTTTCGAGTTCTATCTCTATGGTTGTTTGCTGTTGATGTAGCCCTAAGCAGAGACTGGCGAGAATCACTTTCATGGAAAGGGCCTGCCAAGCTTCCAAAAAACTACGAGTTGCCTGAAATCTCAGCACACACTTTTTCACCCAATCTTGATGAAACTTTCAGGTAATGATCAGTACACCAATCCCACTTGGCTCACCAAATTTCGTTCTTCTATGTGAAACCGTTAGTTGGCAGTAACCGGTTTCATTTTGAGGTTTCACTCTGTTTTCTCCAATAGGGATACATGTATTTGGAACTCTAAATCAAACACGGTTTGTGCTAGCTCTTTGAAACTTGACACAATAAAGCACTTTGAAGTTCTATCTCTTTGGTTTGTTTGCTGTTGATGTAGCCCTAAGCAGAGACTGGCGAGAATCACTTTCATGGAAAGGGCCTGCCAAGCTTCCAAAAAACTACGTGTTGCCTGAAATCTCAGCACACACTTTTTCACCCAATCTTGATGAAACTTTCAGGAAATGATCAGTACACCAGTCCCACTTGGCTCGCCAAATTTCGTTCTTCTAGGTTAAACCGTTCGTTGGCAGTAACCGGTTTCATTTTTAGGTTTCACTCTGTTTTCTCCTATAGGGATACATGTATTTGGAACTCTAAATCAAACACGGTTTGTGCTAGCTCTTTGAAACTTGACACCATAAAGCAGTTTCAAGTTCTATCTCTATGGTTTGTTTGCTGTTGATGTAGCCCTAAGCAGAGACTGGCGAGAATCACTTTCATGGAAAGGGCCTGCCAAGCTTCCAAAAAACTACGAGTTGCCTGAAACCTCAGCACACACTTTTTCACCCAATCTTGATGAAACTTTCAGGAAATAATCAGTACACCAATCCCACTTGGCTCGCCAAATTTCGTTCTTCTATGTGAAACCGTTAGTTGGCAGTAACCGGTTTCATTTTGAAGTTTCACTCTGTTTTCTCCTATAGGGATACATGTATTTGGAACTCTAAATCAAACACGGTTTGTGCTAGCTCTTTGAAACTTGACACCATAAAGCAGTTTCAAGTTCTATCTCTATGGTTTGTTTGCTGTTGATGTAGCCCTAAGCAGAGACTGGCGAGAATCACTTTCATGGAAAGGGCCTTCCAAGCTTCCAAAATCTACGAGTTGCCTGAAATCTCAGCACACACTTTTCACCCAATCTTGATGAAACTTTCAGGTAATGATCAGTACACCAATCCCACTTGGCTCGCCAAATTTCGTTCTTCTAGGTGAAACCGTTCGTTGGCAGTAACCGGTTTCATTTTGAGGTTTCACTCTGTTTTCTCCTATAGGGATACATGTATTTGGAACTCTAACTCAAACACGGTTTGTGCTAGCTCTTTGAAACTTGACACCATAAAGCAGTTTCAAGTTCTATCTCTATGGTTTGTTTGCTGTTGATGTAGCCCTAAGCAGAGACTGGCGAGAATCACTTTCATGGAAAGGGCCTGCCAAGCTTCCAAAAAACTACGAGTTGCCTGAAATCTCAGCACACACTTTTTCACCCAATCTTGATGAAACTTTCAGGTAATGATCAGTACACCAATCCCACTTGGCTCGCCAAATTTCGTTCTTCTAGGTGAAACCGTTCGTTGGCAGTAACCGGTTTCATTTTGAGGTTTCACTCTGTTTTCTCCTATAGGGATACATGTATTTGGAACTCTAACTCAAACACGGTTTGTGCTAGCTCTTTGAAACTTGACACCATAAAGCAGTTTCAAGTTCTATCTCTGTGGTTTGTTTGCTGTTGATGTAGCCCTAAGCAGAGACTGGCGAGAATCACTTTCATGGAAAGGGCCTGCCAAGCTTCCAAAAAACTACGAGTTGCCTGAAATCTCAGCACCCACTTTTTCACCCAATCTTGATGAAACTTTCAGGTAATGATCAGTACACCAATCCCACTTGGCTCGCCAAATTTTGTTCTTCTAGGTGAAACCGTTCGTTGGCAGTAACCGGTTTCATTTTGAGGTTTCACTCTGTTTTCTCCTATAGGGATACATGTATTTGGAACTCTAAATCAAACACGGTTTGTGCTAGCTCTTTGAAACTTGACACCATAAAGCAGTTTCAAGTTCTATCTCTGTGGTTTGTTTGCTGTTGATGTAGCCCTAAGCAGAGACTGGCGAGAATCACTTTCATGGAAAGGGCCTGCCAAGCTTCCAAAAAACTACGAGTTGCCTGAAATCTTAGCACATACGTTTTCACCCAATCTTGATGAAACTTTCAGGTAATGATCAGTACACCAATCCCACTTGGCTCGCCAAATTTCGTTCTTCTATGTGAAACCGTTAGTTGGCAGTAACCGGTTTCATTTTGAGGTTTCACTCTGTTTTCTCCAATAGGGATACATGTATTTGGAACTCTAAATCAAACACGGTTTGTGCTAGCTCTTTGAAACTTGACACAATAAAGCACTTTCAAGTTCTATCTCTTTGGTTTGTTTGCTGTTGATGTAGCCCTAAGCAGAGACTGGCGAGAATGACTTTCATGGAAAGGGCCTGCCAAGCTTCCAAAAAACTATGTGTTGCCTGAAATCTCAGCACACACTTTTTCACCCAATCTTGATGAAACTTTCAGGAAATGATCAGTACACCAGTCCCACTTGGCTCGCCAAATTTCGTTCTTCTAGGTTAAACCGTTCGTTGGCAGTAACCGGTTTCATTTTGAGGTTTCACTCTGTTTTCTCCTATAGGGATACAAGTATTTGGAACTCTAAATCAAACACGGTTTGTGCTAGCTCTTTGAAACTTGACACCATAAAGCAGTTTCAAGTTCTATCTCTATGGTTTGTTTGCTGTTGATGTAGCCCTAAGCAGAGACTGGCGAGAATCACTTTCATGGAAAGGGCCTGCCAAGCTTCCAAAAAACTACGAGTTGCCTGAAATCTCAGCACACACTTTTTCACCCAATCTTGATGAAACTTTCAGGAAATAATCAGTACACCAATCCCACTTGGCTCGCCAAATTTCGTTCTTCTATGTGAAACCGTTAGTTGGCAGTAACCGGTTTCATTTTGAGGTTTCACTCTGTTTTCTCCTATAGGGATACATGTATTGGGAACTCTAAATCAAACACGGTTTGTGCTAGCTCTTTGAAAATTGACACCATAAAGCAGTTTCAAGTTCTATCTCTATGGTTTGTTTGCTGTTGATGTAGCCCTAAGCAGAGACTGGCGAGAATCACTTTCATGGAAAGGGCCTGCCAAGCTTCCAAAAAACTACGAGTTGCCTGAAATCTCAGCACACACTTTTTCACCCAATCTTGATGAAACTTTCAGGTAATGATCAGTACACCAATCCCACTTGGCTCGCCAAATTTCATTCTTCTAGGTGAAACCTTTCGTTGGCAGTAACCGGTTTCATTTTGAGGTTTCACTCTGTTTTCTCCTATAGGGATACATGTATTTGGAACTCTAACTCAAACACGGTTTGTGCTAGCTCTTTGAAACTTGACACCATAAAGCAGTTTCAAGTTCCATCTCTATGGTTTGTTTGCTGTTGATGTAGCCCTAAGCAGAGACTGGCGAGAATAACTTTCATGGAAAGGGCCTGCCAAGCTTCCAAAAAACTACGAGTTGCATGATATCTCAGCACACACTTTTTCACCCAATCTTGATCAAACTTTCAGGTAATAATCAGTACACAAATCCCACTTGGCTCGCCAAATTTCGTTCTTCTAGGTGAAACCGTTCCTTGGCAGTAACCGGTTTCATTTTGAGGTTTCACTCTGTTTTCTCCTATAAAGATACATGTATTTGGAACTCTAAATCAAACACGGTTTGTGCTAGCTCTTTGAAACTTGACACCATAAAGCAGTTTCAAGTTCTATCTCTATGGTTTGTTTGCTGTTGATGTAGCCCTAAGCAGAGACTGGCGAGAATCACTTTCATGGAAAGGGCCTGCCTAGCTTCCAAAATACTACGAGTTGCCTGAAATCTCAGCACACACTTTTTCACCCAATCTTGATGAAACTTTCAGGTAATGATCAGTACACCAATCCCACTTGGCTCGCCAAATTTTTTTCTTCTTGGTTAAACCATTCGTTGGCAGTAACCGGTTTCATTTTGAGGTTTTACTCTGTTTTCTCCTATAAAGATACATGTATTTTTAACTCTAAATCAAACACGGTTTGTGCTACCTCTTTGAAACTTGACACCATAAAGCAGTTTCAAGTTCTATCTCTATGGTTTGTTTGCTGTTGATGTAGCCCTAAGCAGCGACTGGCGAGAATCACTTTCATGGAAAGGGACTGCCAAGCTTCCAAAAAACTACGAGTTGCCTGAAATCTCAGCACACACTTTTCACCCAATCTTGATGAAACTTTCAGGTAATGATCAGTACACCAATCCCACTTGGCTCGCCAAATTTCGTTCTTCTAGGTGAAACCGTTCGTTGGCAGTAACCGGTTTCATTTTGAGGTTTCACTCTGTTTTCTCCTATAGGGATACAGGTATTTGGAACTCTAAATCAAACACAGTTTGTGCTAGCTCTTTGAAACTTGACACCATAAAGCAGTTTCAAGTTCTATCTCTATGGTTTGTTTGCTGTTGATGTAGCCCTAAGCAGAGACTGGCGAGAATCACTTTCATGGAAAGGGCCTGCCAAGCTTTCAAAAAACTACGAGTTGCCTGAAATCTCAGCACACACTTTTTCACCCAATCTTGATGAAACTTTCAGGTAATGATCAGTAGACCAATCCCACTTGGCTCGCCAAATTTCGTTCTTCTAGGTGAAACCGTTCCTTGGCAGTAACCGGTTTCATTTTGAGGTTTCACTCTGTTTTCTCCTATAGGTATATATGTATTTGGAACTCTAAATCAAACACGGTTTGTGCTAGCTCTTTGAAACTTGACACCATAAAGCAGTTTCAAGTTCTATCTCTATAGTTTGTTTGCTGTTGATGTAGCCCTAAGCAGAGACTGGCGAGAATCACTTTCATGGAAATGGCCTGCCAAGCTTCCAAAAAACTACGAGTTGCCTGAAATCTCAGCACACACTTTTTCACCCAATCTTGATGAAACTTTCAGGTAATGATCAGTACACCAATCCCACTTGGCTCGCCAAATATCGTTCTTCTAGGTGAAACCGTTCGTTGGCAGTAACCGGTTTCATTTTGAGGTTTCACTCTGTTTTCTCCTATAGGGATACATGTATTTGGAACTCTAACTCAAACACGGTTTGTGCTAGCTCTCTGAAACTTGACACCATAAAGCAGTTTCAAGTTCTATCTCTGTGGTTTGTTTGCTGTTGATGTAGCCCTAAGCAGAGACTGGCGAGAATCACTTTCATGGAAAGGGCCTGCCAAGCTTCCAAAAAACTACGAGTTGCCTGAAATCTTAGCACATACGTTTTCACCCAATCTTGATGAAACTTTCAGGTAATGATCAGTACACCAATCCCACTTGGCTCGCCAAATTTCGTTCTTCTAGGTGAAACCGTTCGTTGGCAGTAACCGGTTTCATTTTGAGGTTTCACTGTGTTTTCTCCTATAGGGATATATGTATTTGGAACTCTAAATCAAACACGGTTTGTGCTAGCTCTTTGAAACTTGACACAATAAAGCACTTTCAAGTTCTATCTCTATGGTTTGTTTGCTGTTGATGTAGCCCTAAGCAGAGACTGGCAAGAATCACTTTCATGGAAAGGGCCTGCCAAGCTTCCAAAAAACTACGAGTTGCCTGAAATCTCAGCACACACTTTTTCACCCATTCTTGATGAAACTTTCAGGAAAAGATCAGTACACCAATCCCACTTGGCTCGCCAAATTTCGTTCTTCTAGGTGAAACCGTTCATTGGCAGTAACCGGTTTCATTTTGCGGTTTCACTCTGTTTTTTCTATAGGGATACATGTATTTGGAACTCTAAATCAAACACGGTTTGTGCTAGCTCTTTGAAACTTGACACCATAAAGCACTTTCAAGTTCTATCTCTATGGTTTGTTTGCTGTTGATGTAGCCCTAAGCAGAGACTGGCGAGAATCACTTTCATGGAAAGGGCCTGCCAAGCTTTCAAAAAACTACGAGTTGCCCTGAAATCTCAGCACACACTTTTTCACCCAATCTTGATGAAACTTTCAGGTAATGATCAGTACACCAATCCCACTTGGCTCGCCAAATTTCGTTCTTCTAGGTGAAACCGTTCTTTGGCAGTAACCGGTTTCATTTTGAGGTTTCACTCTGTTTTCTCCTATAGGGATACATGTATTTGGAACTCTAAATCAAACACGGTTTGTGCTAGCTCTTTGAAACTTGACACCATAAAGCAGTTTCAAGTTCTATCTCTATGGTTTGTTTGCTGTTGATGTAGCCCTAAGCAGAGACTGGCGAGAATCACTTTCATGGAAAGGGCCTGCCAAGCTTCCAAAAAACTAGGAGTTGCCTGAAATCTCAGCACACACTTTTTCACCCAATCTTGATGAAACTTTCAGGTAATGATCAGTACACCAATCCCACTTGGCTCGCCAAATTTCGTTCTTCTAGGTGAAACCTTCGTTGGCAGTAACCGGTTTCATTTTGAGGTTTCACTCTGTTTTCTCCTATAGGGATACATGTATTTGGAACTCAAAATCAAACACGGTTTGTGCTAGCTCTTTGAAACTTGACACCATAAAGCAGTTTCAAGTTCTATCTCTATGGTTTGTTTGCTGTTGATGTAGCCCTAAGCAGAGACTGGCGAGAATCACTTTCATGGAAAGGGCCTGCCAAGCTTTCAAAAAACTACGAGTTGCCTGAAATCTCAGCACACACTTTTTCACCCAATCTTGATGAAACTTTCAGGTAATGATCAGTACACCAATCCCACTTGGCTCGCCAAATTTCGTTCTTCTAGGTGAAACCGTTCCTTGGCAGTAACCGGTTTCATTTTGAGGTTTCACTCTGTTTTCTCCTATAGGTATATATGTATTTGGAACTCTAAATCAAACACGGTTTGTGCTAGCTCTTTGAAACTTGACACCATAAAGCAGTTTCAAGTTCTATCTCTATAGTTTGTTTGCTGTTGATGTAGCCCTAAGCAGAGACTGGCGAGAATCACTTTCATGGAAATGGCCTGCCAAGCTTCCAAAAAACTACGAGTTGCCTGAAATCTCAGCACACACTTTTTCACCCAATCTTGATGAAACTTTCAGGTAATGATCAGTACACCAATCCCACTTGGCTCGCCAAATATCGTTCTTCTAGGTGAAACCGTTCGTTGGCAGTAACCGGTTTCATTTTGAGGTTTCACTCTGTTTTCTCCTATAGGGATACATGTATTTGGAACTCTAACTCAAACACGGTTTGTGCTAGCTCTCTGAAACTTGACACCATAAAGCAGTTTCAAGTTCTATCTCTGTGGTTTGTTTGCTGTTGATGTAGCCCTAAGCAGAGACTGGCGAGAATCACTTTCATGGAAAGGGCCTGCCAAGCTTCCAAAAAACTACGAGTTGCCTGAAATCTTAGCACATACGTTTTCACCCAATCTTGATGAAACTTTCAGGTAATGATCAGTACACCAATCCCACTTGGCTCGCCAAATTTCGTTCTTCTAGGTGAAACCGTTCGTTGGCAGTAACCGGTTTCATTTTGAGGTTTCACTGTGTTTTCTCCTATAGGGATATATGTATTTGGAACTCTAAATCAAACACGGTTTGTGCTAGCTCTTTGAAACTTGACACAATAAAGCACTTTCAAGTTCTATCTCTATGGTTTGTTTGCTGTTGATGTAGCCCTAAGCAGAGACTGGCGAGAATCACTTTCATGGAAAGGGCCTGCCAAGCTTCCAAAAAACTACGAGTTGCCTGAAATCTCAGCACACACTTTTTCACCCATTCTTGATGAAACTTTCAGGAAAAGATCAGTACACCAATCCCACTTGGCTCGCCAAATTTCGTTCTTCTAGGTGAAACCGTTCATTGGCAGTAACCGGTTTCATTTTGCGGTTTCACTCTGTTTTTTCTATAGGGATACATGTATTTGGAACTCTAAATCAAACACGGTTTTGTGCTAGCTCTTTGAAACTTGACACCATAAAGCAGTTTCAAGTTCTATCTCTATGGTTTTTTTGCTGTTGATGTAGCCCTAAGCAGAGACTGGCGAGAATCACTTTCATGGAAAGGGCCTGCCAAGCTTTCAAAACACAACGAGTTGCCTGAAATCTCAGCACACACTTTTTCACCCAATCTTGATGAAACTTTCAGGTAATGATCAGTACACCAATCCCACTTGGCTCGCCAAATTTGTTTTTTTTAGGTGAAACCGTTCGTTTGCAGTAACCGGTTTCATTTTGAGGTTTCACTCTGTTTTTTCCTATAGGGATACATGTATTTGGAACTCTAAATCAAACACGGTTTGTGCTAGCTCTTTGAAACTTGACACCATAAAGCAGTTTCAAGTTCTATCTCTATGGTTTGTTTGCTGTTGATGTAGCCCTAAGCAGAGACTGGCGAGAATCACTTTCATGGAAAGGGCCTGCCTAGCTTCCAAAAAACTACGAGTTGCCTGAAATCTCAGAACACACTTTTTCACCCAATGTTGATGAAACTTTCAGGTAATGATCAGTACACCAATCCCACTTGGCTCGCCAAATTTTGTTCTTCTAGGTTAAACCGTTCGTTGGCAGTAACCGGTTTCATTTTGAGGTTTCACTCTGTTTTCTCCTATAGGGATACATGTATTTTGAACTCTAAATCAAACACGGTTTGTGCTAGCTCTTTGAAACTTGACAGCATAAAGCAGTTTCAAGTTCTATCTCTATGGTTTGTTTGCTGTTGATGTAGCCCTAATCAGAGACTGGCGAGAATCACTTTCATGGAAAGGGCCTGCCAAGCTTCCAAGAAACTACGAGTTGCCTGAAATCTCAGCACACGCTTTTTCACCCAATATTGATCAAACTTTCAGGTAATGATCAGTACACCAATCCCACTTGGCTCGCCAAATTTCGTTCTTCTATGTGAATCTGTTCGTTGGCAGTAACCGGTTTCATTTTGAGGTTTCACTCTGTTTTCTCCTATAGGGATACATGTATTTGGAACTCTAAATCAAACACGGTTTGTGCTAGCTCTTTGAAACATGACACAATAAAGCAGTTTCAAGTTCTATCTCTATGGTTTGTTTGCTGTTGATGTAGCCCTAAGCAGAGACTGGCGAGAATCACTTTCATGGAAAGGGCCTGCCAAGCTTCCAAAAAACTACGAGTTGCCTGAAATGTCAGCACACACTTTTTCACCCAATCTTGATGAAACTTTCAGGAAATGATCAGTACACCAATCCCACTTGGCTCGCCAAATTTCGTTCTTCTAGGTGAAACCGTTCGTTGGCAGTAAACGGTTTCATTTTGAGGTTTCACTCTGTTTTCTCCTATAGGGATACATGTATTTGGAACTCTAAATCAAACACGGTTTGTGCTAGCTCTTTGAAACTTGACACCATGAAGCAGTTTCAAGTTCTATCTCTATGGTTTGTTTGCTGTTGATGTAGCCCTAAGCAGAGACTGGCCAGAATCACTTTCATGGAAAGGGCCTGCCAAGCTTTCAAAACACTACGAGTTGCCTGAAATCTCAGCACACACTTTTTCACCCAATCTTGATGAAACTTTCAGGTAATGATCAGTACACCAATCCCACTTGGCTCGCCAAATTTCTTTTTTTTAGGTGAAACCGTTCGTTTGCAGTAACCGGTTTCATTTGAGGTTTCACTCTGTTTTTTCCTATAGGGATACATGTATTTGGAACTCTAAATCAAACACGGTTTGTGCTAGCTCTTTGAAACTTGACACCATAAAGCAGTTTCAAGTTCTATCTCTATGGTTTGTTTGCTGTTGATGTAGCCCTAAGCAGAGACTGGCGAGAATCACTTTCATGGAAAGAGCCTGCCTAGCTTCTAAAAAACTACGAGTTGCCTGAAATCTCAGAACACACTTTTTCACCCAATTTTGATGAAACTTTCAGGTAATGATCAGTACACCAATCCCACTTGGCTCGCCAAATTTTGTTCTTCTAGGTTAAACCGTTCGTTGGCAGTAACCGGTTTCATTTTGAGGTTTCACTCTGTTTTCTCCTATAGGGATACATGTATTTTGAACTCTAAATCAAACACGGTTTGTGCTAGCTCTTTGAAACTTGACAGCATAAAGCAGTTTCAAGTTCTATCTCTATGGTTTGTTTGCTGTTGATGTAGCCCTAACCAGAGACTGGCGAGAATCACTTTCATGGAAAGGGCCTGCCAAGCTTCCAAGAAACTACGAGTTGCCTGAAATCTCAGCACACGCTTTTTCACCCAATCTTGATCAAACTTTCAGGTAATGATCAGTACACCAATCCCACTTGGCTCGCCAAATTTCGTTCTTCTATGTGAATCTGTTCGTTGGCAGTAACCGGTTTCATTTTGAGGTTTCACTCTGTTTTCTCCTATAGGGATACATGTATTTGGAACTCTAAATCAAACACGGTTTGTGCTAGCTCTTTGAAACATGACACAATAAAGCAGTTTCAAGTTCTATCTCTATGGTTTGTTTGCTGTTGATGTAGCCCTAAGCAGAGACTGGCGAGAATCACTTTCATGGAAAGGGCCTGCCAAGCTTCCAAAAAACTACGAGTTGCCTGAAATGTCAGCACACACTTTTTCACCCAATCTTGATGAAACTTTCAGGAAATGATCAGTACACCAATCCCACTTGGCTCGCCAAATTTCGTTCTTCTAGGTGAAACCGTTCGTTGGCAGTAAACGGTTTCATTTTGAGGTTTCACTCTGTTTTCTCCTATAGGGATACATGTATTTGGAACTCTAAGTCAAACACGGTTTGTGCTAGCTCTTTGAAACTTGACACCATAAAGCAGTTTCAAGTTCTATCTCTATGGTTTGTTTGCTGTTGATGTAGCCCTAAGCAGAGACTGGCGAGAATCACTTACATGGAAAGGGCCTGCCAAGCTTCCAAAAAACTACGAGTTGCCTGAAATCTCAGAACACACTTTTTCACCCAATCTTGATGAAACTTTCAGGTAATGATCAGTACACCAATCCCACTTGGCTCGCCAAATTTCGTTCTTCTAGGTGAAACCGATCGTTGCCAGTAACCGGTTTCATTTTGAGGTTTCACTCTGTTTTCTCCTATAGGGATACATGTATTTGGAACTCTAAATCAAACACGGCTCTTTGAAACTTGACACCATAAAGCAGTTTCAAGTTCTATCTCTATGGTTTGTTTGCTGTTGATTTAGCCCTAAGCAGAGACTGGCGAGAATCACTTTCATGGAAAGGGCCTGCCAAGCTTTCAAAAAACTACGAGTTGCCTGAAATCTCAGCACACACTTTTCACCCAATCTTGATCAAACTTTCAGGTAATGATCAGTACACCAATCCCACTTGGCTCCCCAAATTTCGTTCTTCTAGGTGAAACCGTTCTTTGGCAGTAACCGGTTTCATTTTGAGGTTTCACTCTGTTTTCTCCTATAGGAATACATGTATTTGGAACTCTATGTCAAACACGGTTTGTGCTAGCTCTTTGAAAACTTGACACCATAAAGCAGTTTCAAGTTCTATCTCTATGGTTTGTTTGCTGTTGATGTAGCCCTAAGCAGAGACTGGCGAGAATCACTTTCATGGAAAGGGCCTGCCAAGCTTCCAAAAAACTACGAGTTGCCTGAATCTCAGCACACACTTTTTCACCCAATCTTGATGAAACTTTCAGGAAATGATCAGTACACCAATCCCACTTGGCTCGCCAAATTTCGTTCTTCTAGGTGAAACTGTTCTTTGGCAGTAACCGGTTTCATTTTGAGGTTTCACTCTTTTTTCTCCTATAGGGATACATGTATTTGGAACTCTAAATCAAACATGGTTGTGCTAGCTCTTTGAAACTTGACACCATAAAGCAGTTTCAAGTTCTATCTCTATGGTTTGTTTGCTGTTGATGTAGCCTAAGCAGAGACTGGCGAGAATCACTTTCATGGAAAGGGCCTGCCAAGCTTCCAAAAAACTACGAGTTGCCTGACATCTCAGCACACACTTTTTCACCCAATCTTGATCAAACTTTCAGGTAATGATCAGTACACCAATCCCACTTGGCTCGCCAAATTTCGTTCTTCTAGGTCAAACTGTTCGTTGGCAGTAACCGGTTTCATTTTGAGGTTTCACTCTGTTTTCTCCTATAGGGATACATGTATTTGGAACTCTAAATCAAACACGGTTTGTGCTAGCTCTTTGAAACTTGTCACCATAAAGCAGTTTCAAGTTCTATCTCTATGGTTTTTTTGCTGTTGATGTAGCCCTAAGCAGAGACTGGCGAGAATCACTTTCATGGGAAAGGGCCTGCCAAGCTTTCAAAACACTACGAGTTGCCTGAAATCTCAGCACACACTTTTTCACCCAATTCTTGATGAAACTTTCAGGTAATGATCAGTACACCAATCCCACTTGGCTCGCCAAATTTGTTTTTTTTAGGTGAAACCGTTCGTTTGCAGTAACCGGTTTCATTTTGAAGGTTTCACTCTGTTTTTTCCTATAGGGATACATGTATTTGGAACTCTAAATCAAACACGGTTTGTGCTAGCTCTTTGAAACTTGACACCATAAAGCAGTTTCAAGTTCTATCTCTATGGTTTGTTTGCTGTTGATGTAGCCCTAAGCAGAGACTGGCGAGAATCACTTTCATGGAAAGGGCCTGCCTAGCTTCCAAAAAACTACGAGTTGCCTGAAATCTCAGAACACACTTTTTCACCCAATGTTGATGAAACTTTCAGGTAATGATCAGTACACCAATCCCACTTGGCTCGCCAAATTTTGTTCTTCTAGGTTAAACCGTTCGTTGGCAGTAACCGGTTCATTTTGAGGTTTCACTCTGTTTTCTCCTATAGGGATACATGTATTTTGAACTCTAAATCAAACACGGTTTGTGCTAGCTCTTTGAAACTTGACAGCATAAAGCAGTTTCAAGTTCTATCTCTATGGTTTGTTTTGCTGTTGATGTAGCCCTAATCAGAGACTGGCGAGAATCACTTTCATGGAAAGGGCCTGCCAAGCTTCCAAGAACTACGAGTTGCCTGAAATCTCAGCACACGCTTTTTCACCCAATCTTGATCAAACTTTCAGGTAATGATCAGTACACCAATCCCACTTGGCTCGCCAAATTTCGTTCTTCTATGTGAATCTGTTCGTTGGCAGTAACCGGTTTCATTTTGAGGTTTCACTCTGTTTTCTCCTATAGGGATACATGTATTTGGAACTCTAAATCAAACACGGTTTGTGCTAGCTCTTTGAAACATGACACAATAAAGCAGTTTCAAGTTCTATCTCTATGGTTTGTTTGCTGTTGATGTAGCCCTAAGCAGAGACTGGCGAGAATCACTTTCATGGAAAGGGCCTGCCAAGCTTCCAAAAAACTACGAGTTGCCTGAAATGTCAGCACACACTTTTTCACCCAATCTTGATGAAACTTTCAGAAATGATCAGTACACCAATCCCACTTGGCTCGCCAAATTTCGTTCTTCTAGGTGAAACCGTTCGTTGGCAGTAAACGGTTTCATTTTGAGGTTTCACTCTGTTTTCTCCTATAGGGATACATGTATTTGGAACTCTAAGTCAAACACGGTTTGTGCTAGCTCTTTGAAACTTGACACCATAAAGCAGTTTCAAGTTCTATCTCTATGGTTGTTTGCTGTTGATGTAGCCCTAAGCAGAGACTGGCGAGAATCACTTACATGGAAAGGGCCTGCCAAGCTTCCAAAAAACTACGAGTTGCCTGAAATCTCAGAACACACTTTTTCACCCAATCTTGATGAAACTTTCAGGTAATGATCAGTACACCAATCCCACTTGGCTCGCCAAATTTCGTTCTTCTAGGTGAAACCGATCGTTGCCAGTAACCGGTTCATTTGAGGTTTCACTCTGTTTTCTCCTATAGGGATACATGTATTTGGAACTCTAAATCAAACACGGTTTGTGCTAGCTCTTTGAAACTTGACACCATAAAGCAGTTTCAAGTTCTATCTCTATGGTTTGTTTGCTGTTGATTTAGACCTAAGCAGAGACTGGCGAGAATCACTTTCATGGAAAGGGCCTGCCAAGCTTTCAAAAACTACGAGTTGCCTGAAATCTCAGCACACACTTTTTCACCCAATCTTGATCAAACTTTCAGGTAATGATCAGTACACAATCCCACTTGGCTCCCCAAATTTCGTTCTTCTAGGTGAAACCGTTCTTTGGCAGTAACCGGTTTCATTTTGAGGTTTCACTCTGTTTTCTCCTATAGGAATACATGTATTTGGAACTCTATGTCAAACACGGTTTGTGCTAGCTCTTTGAAACTTGACACCATAAAGCAGTTTCAAGTTCTATCTCTATGGTTTGTTTGCTGTTGATGTAGCCCTAAGCAGAGACTGGCGAGAATCACTTTCATGGAAAGGCCCTGCCAAGCTTCCAAAAAACTACGAGTTGCCTGAAATCTCAGCACACACTTTTTCACCCAATCTTGATGAAACTTTCAGGAAATGATCAGTACACCAATCCCACTTGATCGCCAAATTTCGTTCTTCTAGGTGAAACTGTTCTTTGGCAGTAACCGGTTTCATTTTGAGGTTTCACTCTGTTTTCTCCTATAGGGATACATGTATTTGGAACTCTAAATCAAACATGGTTTGTGCTAGCTCTTTGAAACTTGACACCATAAAGCAGTTTCAAGTTCTATCTCTATGGTTTGTTTGCTGTTGATGTAGCCCTAAGCAGAGACTGGCGAGAATCACTTTCATGGAAAGGGCCTGCCAAGCTTCCAAAAAACTACGAGTTGCCTGAAATCTCAGCACACACTTTTTCACCCAATCTTGATGAAACTTTCAGGTAATGATCAGTACACCAATCCACTTGGCTCGCCAAATTTTGTTCTTCTAGGTGAAACCGTTCGTGGTGCAGTAACCGGTTCATTTTGAGGTTTCACTCTGTTTTCTCCTATAGGGATACATGTATTTGGAACTCTAAATCAAACACGGTTTGTGCTAGCTCTTCGAAACTTGACACCATAAAGCAGTTTCAAGTTCTATCTCTATGGTTTGTTTGCTGTTGATGTAGCCCTAAGCAGAGACTGGCGAGAATCACTTTCATGGAAAGGGCCTGCCAAGCTTCCAAAAAACTACGAGTTGCCTGAAATCTCAGCACACACTTTTTCACCCAATCTTGATGAAACTTTCAGGAAATGATCAGTACACCAATCCCACTTGGCTCGCCAAATTTCGTTCTTCTAGGTGAAACCGTTCGTTGGCAGTAACCGGTTTCATTTTGAGGTTTCACTCTGTTTTCTCCTATAGGGATACATGTATTTGGAACTCTAAATCAAACATGGTTTGTGCTAGCTCTTTGAAACTTGACACCATAAAGCAGTTTCAAGTTCTATCTCTACGGTTTGTTTGCTGTTGATGTAGCCCTAAGCAGAGACTGGTGAGAATCACTTTCATGGAAAGGGCCTGCCAAGCTTCCAGAAAACTACGAGTTGCCTGAAATCTCAGCACACACTTTTTCACCCAATCTTGATGAAACTTTCAGGTAATGATCAGTACACCAATCCCACTTGGCTCGCCAAATTTTGTTCTTCTAGGTGAAACCGTTCGTTGGCAGTAACCGGTTTCATTTTGAGGTTTCACTCTGTTTTCTCCTATAGGGATACATGTATTTGGAACTCTAAATCAAACACGGTTTGTGCTAGCTGTTTGAAACTTGACAGCATAAAGCAGTTTCAAGTTCTATCTCTATGGTTTGTTTGCTGTTGATGTAGCCCTAAGCAGAGACTGGCGAGAATCACTTTCATGGAAAGGGCCTGCCAAGCTTCCAAAAAACTACGAGTTGCCTGAAATCTCAGCACACACTTTTTCACCCAATCTTGATGAAACTTTCAGGAAATGATCAGTACACCAATCCCACTTGGCTTGCCAAATTTTGTTTTTCTAGGTGAAACCGTTCGTTGGCAGTAAACGGTTTCATTTTGAGGTTTCACTCTGTTTTCTCCTATAGGAATACATGTATTTGGAACTCTAAGTCAAACACGGTTTGTGCTAGCTCTTTGAAACTTGACACCATAAAGCAGTTTCAATTTCTATGTCTATGGTTTGTTTGCTGTTGATGTAGCCCTAAGCAGAGACTGGCGAGAATCACTTACATGGAAAGGGCCTGCCAAGCTTCCAAAAAACTACGAGTTGCCTGAAATCTCAGAACACACTTTTTCACCCAATCTTGATGAAACTTTCAGGTAATGATCAGTACACCAATCCCACTTGGCTCGCCAAATTTCGTTCTTCTAGGTGAAACCGTTCGTTGCCAGTAACCGGTTTCATTTTGAGGTTTCACTCTGTTTTCTCCTATAGGGATACATGTATTTGGAACTCTAAATCAAACACGGTTTGTGCTAGCTCTTTGAAACTTGACACCATAAAGCAGTTTCAAGTTCTATCTCTATGGTTTGTTTGCTGTTGATTTAGACCTAAGCAGAGACTGGCGAGAATCACTTTCATGGAAAGGGCCTGCCAAGCTTTCAAAAAACTACGAGTTGCCTGAAATCTCAGCACACACTTTTTCACCCAATCTTGATCAAACTTTCAGGTAATGATCAGTACACCAATCCCACTTGGCTCCCCAAATTTCGTTCTTCTAGGTGAAAACGTTCGTTGGCAGTAAACGGTTTCATTTTGAGGTTTCAATCTGTTTTCTCCTATAGGGATACATGTATTTGGAACTCTAAATCAAACACGGTTTTTGCTAGCTCTTTGAAACTTGACACCATAAAGCAGTTTCAAGTTCTATCTCTATGGTTTGTTTGCTGTTGATGTAGCCCTAAACAGAGACTGGCGAGAATCACTTTCATGGAAAGGGCCTGCCTAGCTTCCAAAAAACTATGAGTTGCCTGAAATCTCAGAACACACTTTTTCACCCAATCTTGATGAAACTTTCAGTTAATGATCAGTACACCAATCCTACTTGGCTCGCCAAATTTTGTTCTTCTTGGTTAAACCGTTCGTTGGCAGTAACCGGTTTCATTTTGAGGTTTCACTCTGTTTTCTCCTATAGGGATACATGTATTTGGAACTCTAAATCAAACACGGTTTGTGCTAGCTCTTTGAAACATGACACAATAAAGCAGTTTCAAGTTCTATCTCTATGGTTTGTTTGCTGTTGATGTAGCCCTAAGCAGAGACTGGCGAGAATCACTTTCATGGAAAGGGCCTGCCAAGCTTCCAAAAAACTACGAGTTGCCTGAAATCTCAGCACACACTTTTTCACCCAATCTTGATGAAACTTTCAGGTAATGATCAGTACACCAATCCCACTTGGCTCGCCAAATTTCGTTCTTCTAGGTGAAACCGTTCGTTGGCAGTAACCGGTTTCATTTTGAGGTTTCACTCTGTTTTCTCCTATAGGGATACATGTATTTGGAACTCTAAATCAAACACGGTTTGTGCTAGCTCTTTGAAACTTGACACCATAAAGCAGTTTCAAGTTCTATCTCTATGGTTTGTTTGCTGTTTATGTAGCCCTAAGCAGAGACTGGCGAGAATCACTTTCATGGAAAGGGCCTGCCAAGCTTCCAAAAAACTACGAGTTGCCTGAAATCTCAGCACACACTTTTTCACCCAATCTTGATGAAACTTTCAGGAAATGATCAGTACACCAATCCCACTTGGCTCGCCAAATTTCGTTCTTCTAGGTGAAACCGTTCGTTGGCAGTAACCGGTTTCATTTTGAGGTTTCACTCTGTTTTCTCCTATAGGGATACATGTATTTGGAACTCTAAATCAAACATGGTTTGTGCTAGCTCTTTGAAACTTGACACCATAAAGCAGTTTCAAGTTCTATCTCTATGGTTTGTTTGCTGTTGATGTAGCCCTAAGCAGAGACTGGCGAGAATCACTTTCATGGAAAGGGCCTGCCAAGCTTCCAAAAAACTACGAGTTGCCTGAAATCTCAGCACACACTTTTTCACCCAATCTTGATGAAACTTTCAGGTAATGATCAGTACAACAATCCCACTTGGCTCGCCAAATTTTGTTCTTCTAGGTGAAACCGTTCGTTGGCAGTAACCGGTTTCATTTTGAGGTTTCACTCTGTTTTCTCCTATAGGGATACATGTATTTGGAACTCTAAATCAAACACGGTTTGTGCTAGCTGTTTGAAACTTGACAGCATAAAGCAGTTTCAAGTTCTATCTCTATGGTTTGTTTGCTGTTGATGTAGCCCTAAGCAGAGACTGGCGAGAATCACTTTCATGGAAAGGGCCTGCCAAGCTTCCAAAAAACTACGAATTGCCTGAAATCTCAGAACACACTTTTTCACCCAATCTTGATGAAACTTTCAGGTAATGATCAGTACACCAATCCCACTTGGCTCGCCAAATTTCGTTCTTCTAGGTGAAACCGTTCGTTGCCAGTAACCGGTTTCATTTTGAGGTTTCACTCTGTTTTCTCCTATAGGGATACATGTATTTGGAACTCTAAATCAAACACGGTTTGTGCTAGCTCTTTGAAACTTGACACCATAAAGCAGTTTCAAGTTCTATCTCTATGGTTTGTTTGCTGTTGATTTAGACCTAAGCAGAGACTGGCGAGAATCACTTTCATGGAAAGGGCCTGCCAAGCTTTCAAAAAACTACGCGTTGCCTGAAATCTCAGCACACACTTTTTCACCCAATCTTGATCAAACTTTCAGGTAATGATCAGTACACCAATCCCACTTGGCTCCCCAAATTTCGTTCTTCTAGGTGAAACCGTTCGTTGGCAGTAACCGGTTTCATTTTGAGGTTTCACTCTGTTTTCTCCTATAGGGATACATGTATTTGGAACTCTAAATCAAACACGGTTTGTGCTAGCTCTTTGAAACTTGACACCATAAAGCAGTTTCAAGTTCTATCTCTATGGTTTGTTTTCTGTTGATGTAGCCCTAAACAGAGACTGGCGAGAATCACTTTCATGGAAAGGGCCTGCCTAGCTTCCAAAAAACTATGAGTTGCCTGAAATCTCAGAACACACTTTTTCACCCAATCTTGATGAAACTTTCAGTTAATGATCAGTACACCAATCCTACTTGGCTCGCCAAATTTTGTTCTTCTTGGTTAAACCGTTCGTTGGCAGTAACCGGTTTCATTTTGAGGTTTCACTCTGTTTTCTCCTATAGGGATACATGTATTTGGAACTCTAAATCAAACACGGTTTGTGCTAGCTCTTTGAAACATGACACAATAAAGCAGTTTCAAGTTCTATCTCTATGGTTTGTTTGCTGTTGATGTAGCCCTAAGCAGAGACTGGCGAGAATCACTTTCATGGAAAGGGCCTGCCAAGCTTCCAAAAAACTACGAGTTGCCTGAAATCTCAGCACACACTTTTTCACCCAATCTTGATGAAACTTTCAGGTAATGATCAGTACACCAATCCCACTTGGCTCGCGAAATTTCGTTCTTCTAGGTGAAACCGTTCGTTGGCAGTAACCGGTTTCATTTTGAGGTTTCACTCTGTTTTCTCCTATAGGGATACATGTATTTGGAACTCTAAATCAAACACGGTTTGTACTAGCTCTTTGAAACTTGACACCATAAAGCAGTTTCAAGTTCTATCTCTATGGTTTGTTTGCTGTTGATGTAGCCCTAAGCAGAGACTGGCGAGAATCACTTTCATGGAAAGGGCCTGCCAAGCTTCCAAAAAACTACGAGTTGCGTGAAATCTCAGCACACACTTTTTCACCCAATCTTGATGAAACTTTCAGGAAATGATCAGTACACCAATCCCACTTGGCTCGCCAAATTTCGTTCTTCTAGGTGAAACCGTTCGTTGGCAGTAACCGGTTTCATTTTGAGGTTTCACTCTGTTTTCTCCTATAGGGATACATGTATTTGGAACTCTAAATCAAACATGGTTTGTGCTAGCTCTTTGAAACTTGACACCATAAAGCAGTTTCAAGTTCTATCTCTATGGTTTGTTTGCTGTTGATGTAGCCCTAATCAGAGACTGGCGAGAATCACTTTCATGGAAAGGGCCTGCCAAGCTTCCAAAAAACTACGAGTTGCCTGAAATCTCAGCACACACTTTTTCACCCAATCTTGATGAAACTTTCAGGTAATGATCAGTACACCAATCCCACTTGGCTCGCCAAATTTTGTTCTTCTAGGTGAAACCGTTCGTTGGCAGTAACCGGTTTCATTTTGAGGTTTCACTCTGTTTTCTCCTATAGGGATACATGTATTTGGAACTCTATATCAAACACGGTTTGTGCTAGCTGTTTGAAACATGACAGCATAAAGCAGTTTCAAGTTCTATCTCTATGGTTTGTTTGCTGTTGATGTAGCCCTAAGCAGAGACTGGCGAGAATCACTTTCATGGAAAGGGCCTGCCAAGCTTCCAAAAAACTACGAGTTGCCTGAAATCTCAGCACACACTTTTTCACCCAATCTTGATGAAACTTTCAGGAAATGATCAGTACACCAATCCCACTTGGCTTGCCAAATTTTGTTTTTCTAGGTGAAACCGTTCGTTGGCAGTAACCGGTTTCATTTTGAGGTTTCACTCTGTTTTCTCCTATAGGAATACATGTATTTGGAACTCTAAGTCAAACACGGTTTGTGCTAACTCTTTGAAACTTGACACCATAAAGCAGTTTCAAGTTCTATCTCTATGGTTTGTTTGCTGTTGATGTAGCCCTAAGCAGAGACTGGCGAGAATCACTTACATGGAAAGGGCCTGCCAAGCTTCCAAAAAACTACGAGTTGCCTGAAATCTCAGCACACACTTTTTCACCCAATCTTGATGAAACTTTCAGGTAATGATCAGTACACCAATCCCACTTGGCTCGCAAAATTTCGTTCTTCTAGGTGAAACCATTCGTTGCCAGTAACCGGTTTCATTTTGAGGTTTCACTCTGTTTTCTCCTATAGGGATACATGTATTTGGAACTCTAAATCAAACACGGTTTGTGCTAGCTCTTTGAAACTTGACACCATAAAGCAGTTTCAAGTTCTATCTCTATGGTTTGTTTGCTGTTGATTTAGACCTAAGCAGAGACTGGCGAGAATCACTTTCATGGAAAGGGCCTGCCAAGCTTTCAAAAAACTACGAGTTGCCTGAAATCTCAGCACACACTTTTTCACCCAATCTTGATCAAACTTTCAGGTAATGATCAGTACACCAATCCCACTTGGCTCCCAAATTCGTTCTTCTAGGTGAAACCGTTCGTTGGCAGTAACCGGTTTCATTTTGAGGTTTCACTCTGTTTTCTCCTATAGGGATACATGTATTTGGAACTCTAAATCAAACACGGTTTTTGCTAGCTCTTTGAAACTTGACACCATAAAGCAGTTTCATGTTCTATCTCTATGGTTTGTTTTCTGTTGATGTAGCCCTAAACAGGGACTGGCGAGAATCACTTTCCATGGAAAGGGCCTGCCTAGCTTCCAAAAAAACTATGAGTTGCCTGAAATCTCAGAACACACTTTTTCACCCAATCTTGAAGAAACTTTCAGTTAATGATCAGTACACCAATCCTACTTGGCTCGCCAAATTTTGTTCTTCTTGGTTAAACCGTTCGTTGGCAGTAACCGGTTTTCATTTTGAGGTTTCACTCTGTTTTCTCCTATAGGGATACATGTATTTGGAACTCTAAATCAAACACGGTTTGTGCTAGCTCTTTGAAACATGACACAATAAAGCAGTTTCAAGTTCTATCTCTATGGTTTGTTTGCTGTTGATGTAGCCCTAAGCAGAGACTGGCGAGAATCACTTTCATGGAAAGGGCCTGCCAAGCTTCCAAAAAACTACGAATTGCCTGAAATCTCAGCACACACTTTTTCACCCAATCTTGATCAAACTTTCAGGTAATGATCAGTACACCAATCCCACTTGGCTCGCCAAATTTCGTTCTTCTAGGTGAAACCGTTCGTTGGCAGTAACCGGTTTCATTTTGAGGTTTCACTCTGTTTTCTCCTATAGGGATACATGTATTTGGAACTCTAAATCAAACACGGTTTGTGCTAGCTCTTTGAAACTTGACACCATAAAGCAGTTTCAAGTTCTATCTCTATGGTTTGTTTGCTGTTTATGTAGCCCTAAGCAGAGACTGGCGAGAATCACTTTCATGGAAAGGGCCTGCCAAGCTTCCAAAAAACTACGAGTAGCCTGAAATCTCAGCACACACTTTTTTACCCAATCTTGATGAAACTTTCAGGAAATGATCAGTACACCAATCCCACTTGGCTCGCCAAATTTCGTTCTTCTAGGTGAAACCGTTCGTTGGCAGTAACCGGTTTCATTTTGAGGTTTCACTCTGTTTTCTCCTATAGGGATACATGTATTTGGAACTCTAAATCAAACATGGTTTGTGCTAGCTCTTTGAAACTTGACACCATAAAGCAGTTTCAAGTTCTATCTCTATGGTTTGTTTGCTGTTGATGTAGCCCTAAGCAGAGACTGGCGAGAATCACTTTCATGGAAAGGGCCTGCCAAGCTTCCAAAAAACTACGAGTTGCCTGAAATCTCAGCACACACTTTTTCACCCAATCTTGATGAAACTTTCAGGTAATGATCAGTACACCAATCCCACTTGGCTCGCCAAATTTTGTTCTTCTAGGTGAAACCGTTCGTTGGCAGGAACCGGTTTCATTTTGAGGTTTCACTCTGTTTTCTCCTATAGGGATACATGTATTTGGAACTCTAAATCAAACACGGTTTGTGCTAGCTGTTTGAAACTTGACAGCATAAAGCAGTTTCAAGTTCTATCTCTATGGTTTGTTTTGCTGTTGATGTAGCCCTAAGCAGAGACTGGCGAGAATCACTTTCATGGAAAAGGGCCCTGCCAAGCTTCCAAAAAACTACGAGTTGCCTGAAATCTCAGCACACACTTTTTCACCCAATCTTGATCAAACTTTCAGGTAATGATCAGTACACCAATCCCACTTGGCTCCCCAAATTTCGTTCTTCTAGGTGAAACCGTTCGTTGGCAGTAACCGGTTTCATTTTGAGGTTTCACTCTGTTTTCTCCTATAGGGATACATGTATTTGGAACTCTAAAAAAACACGTTTTTGCTAGCTCTTTGAAACTTGACACCATAAAGCAGTTTCAAGTTCTATCTCTATGGTTTGTTTTCTGTTGATGTAGCCCTAAACAGAGACTGGCGAGAATCACATTCATGGAAAGGGCCTGCCTAGCTTCCAAAAAACTATGAGTTGCCTGAAATCTCAGAACACACTTTTTCACCCAATCTTGATGAAACTTTCAGTTAATGATCAGTACACCAATCCCACTTGGCTCGCCAAATTTTGTTCTTCTAGGTTAAACCGTTCGTTGGCAGTAACCGGTTTCATTTTGAGGTTTCACTCTGTTTTCTCCTATAGGGATACATGTATTTTGAACTCTAAATCAAACACGGTTTGTGCTAGCTCTTTGAAACTTGACAGCATAAAGCAGTTTCAAAGTTCTATTTCTATGGTTTGTTTGGGGTTGATGTAGCCCTAAGCAGAGACTGGCGAGAAACACTTTCATGGAAAGGGCCTGCCAAGCTTCCAAGAAACTACGAGTTGCCTGAAATCTCAGCACACGCTTTTTCACCCAATCTTGATCAAACTTTCAGGTAATGATCAGTACACCAATCCCACTTGGCTCGCCAAATTTCGTTCTTCTAGGTGAATCTGTTCGTTGGCAGTAACCGGTTACATTTTGAGGTTTCACTCTGTTTTCTCCTATAGGGATACATGTATTTGGAACTCTAAATCAAACACGGTTTGTGCTAGCTCTTTGAAACATGACACAATAAAGCAGTTTCAAGTTCTATCTCTATGGTTTCTTTGCTGTTGATGTAGCCCTAAGCAGAGACTGGCGAGAATCACTTTCATGGAAAGGGCCTGCCAAGCTTCAAAAAAACTACGAGTTTCCTGAAATCTCAGCACACACTTTTTCACCCAATCTTGATGAAACTTTCAGGTAATGATCAGTACACCAATCCCACTTGGCTCGCCAAATTTCGTTCTTCTAGGTGAAACCGTTCGTTGGCAGTAACCGGTTTCATTTTGAGGTTTCACTCTGTTTTCTCCTATAGGGATACATGTATTTGGAACTCTAAATCAAACACGGTTTGTGCTAGCTCTTTGAAACATGACACAATAAAGCAGTTTCAAGTTCTATCTCTATGGTTTGTTTGCTGTTGATGTAGCCCTAAGCAGAGACTGGCGAGAATCACTTTCATGGAAAGGGCCTGCCAAGCTTCCAAAAAACTACGAGTTGCCTGTAATCTCAGCACACACTTTTTCACCCAATCTTGATGAAACTTTCAGGTAATGATCAGTACACCAATCCCACTTGGCTCGCGAAATTTCGTTCTTCTAGGTGAAACCGTTCGTTGGCAGTAACCGGTTTCATTTTGAGGTTTCACTCTGTTTTCTCCTATAGGGATACATGTATTTGGAACTCTAAATCAAACACGGTTTGTACTAGCTCTTTGAAACTTGACACCATAAAGCAGTTTCAAGTTCTATCTCTATGGTTTGTTTGCTGTTGATGTAGCCCTAAGCAGAGACTGGCGAGAATCACTTTCATGGAAAGGGCCTGCCAAGCTTCCAAAAAACTACGAGTTGCTGTGAAATCTCAGCACACACTTTTTCACCCAATCTTGATGAAACTTTCAGGAAATGATCAGTACACCAATCCCACTTGGCTCGCCAAATTTCGTTCTTCTAGGTGAAACCGTTCGTTGGCAGTAACCGGTTTCATTTTGAGGTTTCACTCTGTTTTCTCCTATAGGGATACATGTATTTGGAACTCTAAATCAACATGGTTTGTGCTAGCTCTTTGAAACTTGACACCATAAAGCAGTTTCAAGTTCTATCTCTATGGTTTGTTTGCTGTTGATGTAGCCCTAATCAGAGACTGGCGAGAATCACTTTCATGGAAAGGGCCTGCCAAGCTTCCAAAAAACTACGAGTTTCCTGAAATCTCAGCACACACTTTTTCACCCAATATTGATGAAACTTTCAGGTAATGATCAGTACACCAATCCCACTTGGCTCGCCAAATTTCGTTCTTCTAGGTGAAACCGTTCGGTGGCAGTAACCGGTTTCATTTTGAGGTTTCACTCTGTTTTCTCCTATAGGGATACATGTATTTGGAACTCTATATCAAACACGGTTTGTGCTAGCTGTTTGAAACATGACAGCATAAAGCAGTTTCAAGTTCTATCTCTATGGTTTGTTTGCTGTTGATGTAGCCTAAGCAGAGACTGGCGAGAATCACTTTCATGGAAAGGGCCTGCCAAGCTTCCAAAAAACTACGAGTTGCCTGAAATCTCAGCACACACTTTTTCACCCAATCTTGATGAAACTTTCAGGAAATGATCAGTACACCAATCCCACTTGGCTTGCCAAATTTTGTTTTTCTAGGTGAAACCGTTCGTTGGCAGTAAACGGTTTCATTTTGAGGTTTCACTCTGTTTTCTCCTATAGGAATACATGTATTTGGAACTCTAAGTCAAACACGGTTTGTGCTAACTCTTTGAAACTTGACACCATAAAGCAGTTTCAAGTTCCTATCTCTATGGTTTGTTTGCTGTTGATGTAGCCCTAAGCAGAGACTGGCGAGAATCACTTACATGGAAAGGGCCTGCCAAGCTTCCAAAAACTACGAGTTGCCTGAAATCTCAGCACACACTTTTTCACCCAATCTTGATGAAACTTTCAGGTAATGATCAGTACACCAATCCCACTTGGCTCGCCAAATTTCGTTCTTCTAGGTGAAACCGTTCGTTGCCAGTAACCGGTTTCATTTTGAGGTTTCACTCTGTTTTCTCCTATAGGGATACATGTATTTGGAACTCTAAATCAAACACGGTTTGTGCCTAGCTCTTTGAAAACTTGACACCATAAAGCAGTTTCAAGTTCTATCTCTATGGTTTGTTTGCTGTTGATTTAGACCTAAGCAAGAGACTGGAGAGAATCACTTTCATGGAAAGGGCCTGCCAAGCTTTCAAAAAACTACGAGTTGCCTGAAATCTCAGCACACACTTTTTAACCCAATCTTGATCAAACTTTCAGGTAATGATCAGTACACCAATCCCACTTGGCTCCCCAAATTTCGTTCTTCTAGGTGAAACCGTTCGTTGGCAGTAACCGGTTTCATTTTGAGGTTTCACTCTGTTTTCTCCTATAGGGATACATGTATTTGGAACTCTAAATCAAACACGGTTTTTGCTAGCTCCTTTGAAACTTGACACCATAAAGCAGTTTCATGTTCTATCTCTATGGTTTGTTTTCTGTTGATGTAGCCCTAAACAGAGACTGGCGAGAATCACTTTCATGGAAAGGGCCTGCCTAGCTTCCAAAAAACTATGAGTTGCCTGAAATCTCAGAACACACTTTTTCACCCAATCTTGAAGAAACTTTCAGTTAATGATCAGTACACCAATCCTACTTGGCTCGCCAAATTTTGTTCTTCTTGGTTAAACCGTTCGTTGGCAGTAACCGGTTTCATTTTGAGGTTTCACTCTGTTTTCTCCTATAGGGATACATGTATTTGGAACTCTAAATCAAACACGGTTTGTGCTAGCTCTTTGAAACATGACACAATAAAGCAGTTTCAAGTTCTATCTCTATGGTTTGTTTGCTGTTGATGTAGCCCTAAGCAGAGACTGGCGAGAATCACTTTCATGGAAAGGGCCTGCCAAGCTTCCAAAAAACTACGAGTTGCCTGAAATCTCAGCACACACTTTTTCACCCAATCTTGATCAAACTTTCAGGTAATGATCAGTACACCAATCCCACTTGGCTCGCCAAATTTCGTTCTTCTAGGTGAAACCGTTCGTTGGCAGTAACCGGTTTCATTTTGAGGTTTCACTCTGTTTTCTCCTATAGGGATACATGTATTTGGAACTCTAAATCAAACACGGTTTGTGCTAGCTCTTTGAAACTTGACACCATAAAGCAGTTTCATGTTCTATCTCTATGGTTTGTTTGCTGTTTATGTAGCCCTAAGCAGAGACTTGGCGAGAATCACTTTCATGGAAAGGGCCTGCCAAGCTTCCAAAAAACTACGAGTAGCCTGAAATCTCAGCACACACTTTTTCACCCAATCTTGATGAAACTTTCAGGAAATGATCAGTACACCAATCCCACTTGGCTCGCCAAATTTCGTTCTTCTAGGTGAAACCGTTCGTTGGCAGTAACCGGTTTCATTTTGAGGTTTCACTCTGTTTTCTCCTATAGGGATACATGTATTTGGAACTCTAAATCAAACATGGTTTGTGCTAGCTCTTTGAAACTTGACACCATAAAGCAGTTTCAAGTTCTATCTCTATGGTTTGTTTGCTGTTGATGTAGCCCTAAGCAGAGACTGGCGAGAATCACTTTCATGGAAAGGGCCTGCCAAGCTTCCAAAAAACTACGAGTTGCCTGAAATCTCAGCACACACTTTTTCACCCAATCTTGATGAAACTTTCAGGTAATGATCAGTACACCAATCCCACTTTGGCTCGCCAAATTTTGTTCTTCTAGGTGAAACCGTTCGTTGGCAGTAACCGGTTTCATTTTGAGGTTTCACTCTGTTTTCTCCTATAGGGATACATGTATTTGGAACTCTAAATCAAACACGGTTTGTGCTAGCTGTTTGAAACTTGACAGCATAAAGCAGTTTCAAGTTCTATCTCTATGGTTTGTTTGCTGTGATGTAGCCCTAAGCAGAGACTGGCGAGAATCACTTTCATGGAAAGGGCCTGCCAAGCTTCCAAAAAACTACGAGTTGCCTGAAATCTCAGCACACACTTTTTCACCCAATCTTGATGAAACTTTCAGGTAATGATCAGTACACCAATCCCACTTGGCTCGCCAAATTTCGTTCTTCTAGGTGAAACCGTTCGTTGGCAGTAACCGGTTTCATTTTGAGGTTTCACTCTGTTTTCTCCTATAGGGATACATGTATTTGGAACTCTAAATCAAACACGGTTTGTGCTAGCTCTTTGAAACTTGACACCATAAAGCAGTTTCAAGTTCTATCTCTATGGTTTGTTTGCTGTTGAGGTAGCACTAAGCAGAGACTGGCGAGAATCACTTTCATGGAAAGGGCCTGCCAAGCTTCCAAAAAACTACGAGTTGCCTGAAATCTCAGCACACACTTTTTCACCCAATCTTGATGAAACTTTCAGGTAATGATCAGTACACCAATCCCACTTGGCTCGCCAAATTTCGTTCTTCTAGGTGAAACCGTTCGTTGGCAGTAACCGGTTTCATTTTGAGGTTTCACTCTGTTTTCTCCTATAGGGATACATGTATTTGGAACTCTAAATCAAACACGGTTTGTGCTAGCTCTTTGAAACTTGACACCATAAAGCAGTTTCAAGTTCTATCTCTATGGTTTGTTTGCTGTTGATGTAGCCCTAAGCAGAGACTGGCGAGAATCACTTTCATGGAAAGGGCCTGCCAAGCTTCCAAAAAACTACGAGTTGCCTGAAATCTCAGCACACACTTTTTCACCAATCTTGATGAAACTTTCAGGTAATTATCAGTACACCAATCCCACTTGGCTCGCCAAATTTCGTTCTTCTAGGTGAAACCGTTCGTTGGCAGTAACCGGTTTCATTTTGAGGTTTCACTCTGTTTTCTCCTATAGGGATACATGTATTTGGAACTCTAAATCAAACACGGTTTGTGCTAGCTCTTTGAAACTTGACACCATAAAGCAGTTTCATGTTCTATCTCTATGGTTTGTTTGCTGTTTATGTAGCCCTAAGCAGAGACTGGCGAGAATCACTTTCATGGAAAGGGCCTGCCAAGCTTCCAAAAAACTACGAGTTGCCTGAAATCTCAGCACACACTTTTTCACCCAATCTTGATGAAACTTTCAGGTAATGATCAGTACACCAATCCCACTTGGCTCGCCAAATTTCGTTCTTCTAGGTGAAACCCTTCCTTGGCAGGAACCGGTTTCATTTTGTTGTTTCACTCTGTTTTCTCCTATAGGAAAACATGTATTTGGAACTCTAAATCAAACACGGTTTGTGCTAGCTCTTTGAAACTTGACACCATAAAGCAGTTTCAAGTTCTATCTCTATGGTTTGTTTGCTGTTGATGTAGCCCTAAGCAGAGACTGGCTAAAATCACTTTCATGGAAAGGGCCTGCCAAGCTTCCAAAAAACTACGAGTTGCCTGAAATCTCAGCACACACTTTTTCACCCAATCTTGATGAAACTTTCAGGTAATGATCAGTACACCAATCCCACTTGGCTCGCCAAATTTCGTTCTTCTAGGTGAAACCGTTCGTTGGCAGTAACCGGTTTCATTTTGTTGTTTCACTCTGTTTTCTCCTATAGGAAAACATGTATTTGGAACTCTAAATCAAACACGGTTTGTGCTAGCTCTTTGAAACTTGACACAATAAAGCAGTTTCAAGTTCTATCTCTATGGATTGTTTGCTGTTGCTGTAGCCCTAAGCAGAGACTGGCGAGAATAACTTTCATGGAAAGAGCCTGCCAAGCTTCCAAAAAACTACGAGTTGCCTGAAATCTCAGCACACACTTTTTCACCCAATCTTGATGAAACTTTCAGGTAATGATCAGTACACCAATCCCACTTGGCTCGCCAAATTTCGTTCTTCTACGAGAAACCGTTCATTGGCAGTAACCGGTTTCATTTTGAGGTTTCACTCTGTTTTCTCCTATAGGGATACATGTATTTGGAACTCTAAATCAAACACGGTTTGTGCTAGCTCTTTGAAACTTGACACCATAAAGCAGTTTCAAGTTCTATCTCTATGGTTTTTTTGTTGTTGATGTAGCAATAAGCAGAGACTGGCGAGAATCACTTTCATGGAAAGGGCTTGCCAAGCTTCCAAAAAACTACGAGTTGCCTGAAATCTCAGCACACACTTTTTCACCCAATCTTGATGAAACGTTCAGGTAATGATCAGTACACCAATCCCACTTGGCTCGCCAAATTTCGTTCTTCTTGGTGAAACCGTTCGTTGGCAGTAACCGGTTTCATTTTGAGGTTTCACTCTGTTTTGTCCTATAGGGATACATGTATTTGGAACTCTAAATCAAACACGGTTTGTGCTAGCTCTTTGAAACTTGACACCATAAAGCAGTTTCAAGTTCTATCTCTATGGTTTGTTTGCTGTTGATGTAGCCCTAAGCAGAGACTGGCGAGAATCACTTTCATGGAAAGGGCCTGCCAAGCTTCCAAAAAACTACGAGTTGCCTGAAATCTCAGCACACACTTTTTCACCCAATCTTGATGAAACTTTCAGGTAATGATCAGTACACCAATCCCACTTGGCTCGCCAAATTTCGTTCTTCTAGGTGAAACCGTTCGTTGGCAGTAACCGGTTTCATTTTGAGGTTTCACTCTGTTTTCTCCTATAGGGATACATGTATTTGGAACTCTAAATCAAACACGGTTTGTGCTAGCTCTTTGAAACTTGACACCATAAAGCAGTTTCAAGTTCTATCTCTATGGTTTGTTTGCTGTTGATGTAGCCCTAAGCAGAGACTGGCGAGAATCACTTTCATGGAAAGGGCCTGCCAAGCTTCCAAAAAACTACGAGTTGCCTGAAATCTCAGCACACACTTTTTCACCAATCTTGATGAAACTTTCAGGTAATTATCAGTACACCAATCCCACTTGGCTCGCCAAATTTCGTTCTTCTAGGTGAAACCGTTCGTTGGCAGTAACCGGTTTCATTTTGAGGTTTCACTCTGTTTTCTCCTATAGGGATACATGTATTTGGAACTCTAAATCAAACACGGTTTGTGCTAGCTCTTTGAAACTTGACACCATAAAGCAGTTTCATGTTCTATCTCTATGGTTTGTTTGCTGTTTATGTAGCCCTAAGCAGAGACTGGCGAGAATCACTTTCATGGAAAGGGCCTGCCAAGCTTCCAAAAAACTACGAGTTGCCTGAAATCTCAGCACACACTTTTTCACCCAATCTTGATGAAACTTTCAGGTAATGATCAGTACACCAATCCCACTTGGCTCGCCAAATTTCGTTCTTCTAGGTGAAACCGTTCCTTGGCAGGAACCGGTTTCATTTTGAGGTTTCACTCTGTTTTCTCCTATAGGGATACATGTATTTGGAACTCTAAATCAAACACGGTTTGTGCTAGCTCTTTGAAACTTGACACCATAAAGCAGTTTCAAGTTCTATCTCTATGGTTTGTTTGCTGTTGATGTAGCCCTAAGCAGAGACTGGCGAGAATCACTTTCATGGAAAGGGCCTGCCAAGCTTCCAAAAAACTACGAGTTTCCTGAAATCTCAGCACACACTTTTTCACCCAATCTTGATGAAACTTTCAGGTAATGATCAGTACACCAATCCCACTTGGCTCGCCAAATTTCGTTCTTCTAGGTGAAACCGTTCGTTGGCAGTAACCGGTTTCATTTTGAGGTTTCACTCTGTTTTCTCCTATAGGGATACATGTATTTGGAACTCTAAATCAAACACGGTTTGTGCTAGCTCTTTGAAACTTGACACCATAAAGCAGTTTCAAGTTCTATCTCTATGGTTTGTTTGCTGTTGATGTAGCCCTAAGCAGAGACTGGCTAAAATCACTTTCATGGAAAGGGCCTGCCAAGCTTCCAAAAAACTACGAGTTGCCTGAAATCTCAGCACACACTTTTTCACCCAATCTTGATGAAACTTTCAGGTAATGATCAGTACACCAATCCCACTTGGCTCGCCAAATTTCGTTCTTTTAGGTGAAACCGTTCGTTGGCAGTAACCGGTTTCATTTTGAGGTTTCATTCTGTTTTCTCCTATAGGGATACATGTATTTGGAACTCTAAATCAAACACGGTTTGTGCCAACACTTTGAAACTTGACACCATAAAGCAGTTTCAAGTTCTATCTCTATGGTTTGTTTGCTGTTGATGTAGCCCTAAGCAGAGACTGGCGAGAATAACTTTCATGGAAAGAGCCTGCCAAGCTTCCAAAAAACTACGAGTTGCCTGAAATCTCAGCACACACTTTTTTACCCAATCTTGATGAAACTTTCAGGTAATGATCAGTACACCAATCCCACTTGGCTCGCCAAATTTCGTTCTTCTAGGTGAAACCGTTCGTTGGCAGTAACCGGTTTCATTTTGTTGTTTCACTCTGTTTTCTCCTATAGGAAAACATGTATTTGGAACTCTAAATCAAACACGGTTTGTGCTAGCTCTTTGAAACTTGACACCATAAAGCAGTTTCAAGTTCTATCTCTATGGTTTGTTTGCTGTTGATGTAGCCCTAAGCAGAGACTGGCTAAAATCACTTTCATGGAAAGGGCCTGCCAAGCTTCCAAAAAACTACGAGTTGCCTGAAATCTCAGCACACACTTTTTCACCCAATCTTGATGAAACTTTCAGGTAATGATCAGTACACCAATCCCACTTGGCTCGCCAAATTTCGTTCTTCTAGGTGAAACCGTTCGTTGGCAGTAACCGGTTTCATTTTGAGGTTTCATTCTGTTTTCTCCTATAGGGATACATGTATTTGGAACTCTAAATCAAACACGGTTTGTGCTAACACTTTGAAACTTGACACCATAAAGCAGTTTCAAGTTCTATCTCTATGGTTTGTTTGCTGTTGATGTAGCCCTAAGCAGAGACTGGCGAGAATAACTTTCATGGAAAGAGCCTGCCAAGCTTCCAAAAAACTACGAGTTGCCTGAAATCTCAGCACACAGTTTTTCACCCAATCTTGATGAAACTTTCAGGTAATGATCAGTACACCAATCCCACTTGGCTCGCCAAATTTCGTTATTCTAGGTGAAACCGTTCGTTGGCAGTAACCGGTTTCATTTTGTTGTTTCACTCTGTTTTCTCCTATAGGAAAACATGTATTTGGAACTCTAAATCAAACACGGTTTGTGCTAGCTCTTTGAAACTTGACACAATAAAGTAGTTTCAAGTTCTATCTCTATGGTTTGTTTGCTGTTGATGTTGCCCTAAGCAGAGACTGGCGAGAATAACTTTCATGGAAAGAGCCTGCCAAGCTTCCAAAAAACTACGAGTTGCCTGAAATCTCAGCACACACTTTTTCACCCAATCTTGATGAAACTTTCAGGTAATGATCAGTACACAATCCCACTTGGCTCGCCAAATTTCGTTCTTCTACGAGAAACCGTTCATTGGCAGTAACCGGTTTCATTTTCAGGTTTCACTCTGTTTTCTCCTATAGGGATACATGTATTTGGAACTCTAAATCAAACACGGTTTGTGCTAGCTCTTTGAAACTTGACACCATAAAGCAGTTTCAAGTTCTATCTCTATGGTTTGTTTGCTGTTGATGTAGCCCTAAGCAGAGACTGGCGAGAATCACTTTCATGGAAAGGGCTTGCCAAGCTTCCAAAAAACTACGAGTTGCCTGAAATCTCAGCACACACTTTTTCACCCAATCTTGATGAAACTTTCAGGTAATGATCAGTACACCAATCCCACTTGGCTCGCCAAATTTCGTTCTTCTACGAGAAACCGTTCATTGGCAGTAACCGGTTTCATTTTCAGGTTTCACTCTGTTTTCTCCTATAGGGATACATGTATTTGGAACTCTAAATCAAACACGGTTTGTGCTAGCTCTTTGAAACTTGACACCATAAAGCAGTTTCAAGTTCTATCTCTATGGTTTTTTTGTTGTTAATGTAGCAATAAGCAGAGACTGGCGAGAATCACTTTCATGGAAAGGGCTTGCCAAGCTTCCAAAAAACTACGAGTTGCCTGAAATCTCAGCACACACTTTTTCACCCAATCTTGATGAAACTTTCAGGTAATGATCAGTACACCAATCCCACTTGGCTCGCCAAATTTCGTTCTTCTAGGTGAAACCGTTCGTTGGCAGTAACCGGTTTCATTTTCAGGTTTCACTCTGTTTTCTCCTATAGGGATACATGTATTTGGAACTCTAAATCAAACACGGTTTGTGCTAGCTCTTTGAAACTTGACACCATAAAGCAGTTTCAAGTTCTATCTCTATGGTTTGTTTGCTGTTGATGTAGCCCTAAGCAGAGACTGGCGAGAATCACTTTCATGGAAAGGGCCTGCCAGGCTTCCAAAAAACTACGAGTTGCCTGAAATCTCAGCACACACTTTTTCACCCAATCTTGATGAAACTTTCAGGTAATGATCAGTACACCAATCCCACTTGGCTCGCCAAATTTCGTTCTTCTAGGTGAAACCGTTCGTTGGCAGTAACCGGTTTCATTTTGAGGTTTCACTCTGTTTTCTCCTATAGGGATACATGTATTTGGAACTCTAAATCAAACACGGTTTGTGCTAGCTCTTTGAAACTTGACACCATAAAGCAGTTTCAAGTTCTATCTCTATGGTTTGTTTGCTGTTGAGGTAGCACTAAGCAGAGACTGGCGAGAATCACTTTCATGGAAAGGGCCTGCCAAGCTTCCAAAAAACTACGAGTTGCCTGAAATCTCAGCACACACTTTTTCACCCAATCTTGATGAAACTTTCAGGTAATGATCAGTACACCAATCCCACTTGGCTCGCCAAATTTCGTTCTTCTAGGTGAAACCGTTCGTTGGCAGTAACCGGTTTCATTTTGAGGTTTCATTCTGTTTTCTCCTATAGGGATACATGTATTTGGAACTCTAAATCAAACACGGTTTGTGCTAACACTTTGAAACTTGACACCATAAAGCAGTTTCAAGTTCTATCTCTATGGTTTGTTTGCTGTTGATGTAGCCCTAAGCAGAGACTGGCGAGAATAACTTTCATGGAAAGAGCCTGCCAAGCTTCCAAAAAACTACGAGTTGCCTGAAATCTCAGCACACAGTTTTTCACCCAATCTTGATGAAACTTTCAGGTAATGATCAGTACACCAATCCCACTTGGCTCGCCAAATTTCGTTCTTCTAGGTGAAACCGTTCGTTGGCAGTAACCGGTTTCATTTTTGTTGTTTCACTCTGTTTTCTCCTATAGGAAAACATGTATTTGGAACTCTAAATCAAACACGGTTTGTGCTAGCTCTTTGAAACTTGACACAATAAAGCAGTTTCAAGTTCTATCTCTATGGTTTGTTTGCTGTTGATGTTGCCCTAAGCAGAGACTGGCGAGAATAACTTTCATGGAAAGAGCCTGCCAAGCTTCCAAAAAACTACGAGTTGCCTGAAATCTCAGCACACACTTTTTCACCCAATCTTGATGAAACTTTCAGGTAATGATCAGTACACCAATCCCACTTGGCTCGCCAAATTTCGTTCTTCTACGAGAAACCGTTCATTGGCAGTAACCGGTTTCATTTTCAGGTTTCACTCTGTTTTCTCCTATAGGGATACATGTATTTGGAACTCTAAATCAAACACGGTTTTGTGCTAGCTCTTTGAAACTTGACACCATAAAGCAGTTTCAAGTTCTATCTCTATGGTTTTTTTGTTGTTGATGTAGCAATAAGCAGAGACTGGCGAGAATCACTTTCATGGAAAGGGCCTGCCAAGCTTCCAAAAAACTACGAGTTGCCTGAAATCTCAGCACACACTTTTTCACCCAATCTTGATGAAACTTTCAGGTAATGATCAGTACACCAATCCCACTTGGCTCGCCAAATTTCGTTCTTCTAGGTGAAACCGTTCGTTGGAAGTAACCGGTTTCATTTTCAGGTTTCACTCTGTTTTCTCCTATAGGGATACATGTATTTGGAACTCTAAATCAAACACGGTTTGTGCTAGCTCTTTGAAACTTGACACCATAAAGCAGTTTCAAGTTCTATCTCTATGGTTTTTTTTGTTGTTGATGTAGCCCTAAGCAGAGACTGGCGAGAATCACTTTCATGGAAAGGGCCTGCCAAGCTTCCAAAAAACTACGAGTTGCCTGAAATCTCAGCACACACTTTTTCACCCAATCTTGATGAAACTTTCAGGTAATGATCAGTACACCAATCCCACTTGGCTCGCCAAATTTCGTTCTTCTAGGTGAAACCGTTCGTTGGCAGTAACCGGTTTCATTTTCAGGTTTCACTCTGTTTTCTCCTATAGGGATACATGTATTTGGAACTCTAAATCAAACACGGTTTGTGCTAGCTCTTTGAAACTTTCATGGAAAGGGCCTGCCAAGCTTCCAAAAAACTACGAGTTGCCTGAAATCTCAGCACACACTTTTTCAGGTAATGATCAGTACACCAATCCCACTTGGCTCGCCAAATTTCGTTCTTCTTGGTGAAACCGTTCGTTGGCAGTAACCGGTTTTCATTTTGAGGTTTCACTCTGTTTTGTCCTATAGGGATACATGTATTTGGAACTCTAAATCAAACACGGTTTGTGCTAGCTCTTTGAAACTTGACACCATAAAGCAGTTTCAAGTTCTATCTCTATGGTTTGTTTGCTGTTGATGTAGCCCTAAGCAGAGACTGGCGAGAATCACTTTCATGGAAAGGGCCTGCCAAGCTTCCAAAAAACTACGAGTTTCCTGAAATCTCAGCACACACTTTTTCACCCAATCTTGATGAAACTTTCAGGTAATGATCAGTACACCAATCCCACTTGGCTCGCCAAATTTCGTTCTTCTAGGTGAAACCGTTCGTTGGCAGTAACCGGTTTCATTTTGAGGTTTCACTCTGTTTTCTCCTATAGGGATACATGTATTTGGAACTCTAAATCAAACACGGTTTGTGCTAGCACTTTGAAACTTGACACCATAAAGCAGTTTCAAGTTCTATCTCTATGGTTTGTTTGCTGTTGATGTAGCCCTAAGCAGAGACTGGCTAAAATCACTTTCATGGAAAGAGCCTGCCAAGCTTCCAAAAAACTACGAGTTGCCTGAAATCTCAGCACACACTTTTTCACCCAATCTTGATGAAACTTTCAGGTAATGATCAGTACACCAATCCCACTTGGCTCGCCAAATTTCGTTCTTCTAGGTGAAACCGTTCGTTGGCAGTAACCGGTTTCATTTTGTTGTTTCACTCTGTTTTCTCCTATTGGAAAACATGTATTTGGAACTCTAAATCAAACACGGTTTGTGCTAGCTCTTTGAAACTTGACACAATAAAGCAGTTTCAAGTTCTATCTCTATGGTTTGTTTGCTGTTGATGTTGCCCTAAGCAGAGACTGGCGAGAATAACTTTCATGGAAAGAGCCTGCCAAGCTTCCAAAAAACTACGAGTTGCCTGAAATCTCAGCACACACTTTTTCACCCAATCTTGATGAAACTTTCAGGTAATGATCAGTACACCAATCCCACTTGGCTCGCCAAATTTCGTTCTTCTACGAGAAACCGTTCATTGGCAGTAACCGGTTTCATTTTCAGGTTTCACTCTGTTTTCTCCTATAGGGATACATGTATTTGGAACTCTAAATCAAACACGGTTTGTGCTAGCTCTTTGAAACTTGACACCATAAAGCAGTTTCAAGTTCTATCTCTATGGTTTGTTTGCTGTTGATGTAGACCTAAGCAGAGACTGGCGAGAATCACTTTCATGGAAAGGGCCTGCCAAGCTTCCAAAAAACTACGAGTTTCCTGAAATCTCAGCACACACTTTTTCACCCAATCTTGATGAAACTTTCAGGTAATGATCAGTACACCAATCCCACTTGGCTCGCCAAATTTCGTTCTTTTAGGTGAAACCGTTCGTTGGCAGTAACCGGTTTCATTTTGAGGTTTCACTCTGTTTTCTCCTATAGGGATACATGTATTTGGAACTCTAAATCAAACACGGTTTGTGCTAGCTCTTTGAAACTTGACACCATAAAGCAGTTTCAAGTTCTATCTCTATGGTTTGTTTGCTGTTGATGTACCCCTAAGCAGAGACTGGCGAGAATCACTTTCATGGAAAGGGCCTGCCAAGCTTCCAAAAAACTACGAGTTTCCTGAAATCTCAGCACACACTTTTTCACCCAATCTTGATGAAACTTTCAGGTAATGATCAGTACACCAATCCCACTTGGCTCGCCAAATTTCGTTCTTCTAGGTGAAACCGTTCGTTGGCAGTAACCGGTTTCATTTTGAGGTTTCACTCTGTTTTCTCCTATAGGGATACATGTATTTGGAACTCTAAATCAAACACGGTTTGTGCTAGCTCTTTGAAACTTGACACCATAAAGCAGTTTCAAGTTCTATCTCTATGGTTTGTTTGCTGTTGATGTAGCCCTAAGCAGAGACTGGCTAAAATCACTTTCATGGAAAGGGCCTGCCAAGCTTCCAAAAAACTACGAGTTGCCTGAAATCTCAGCACACACTTTTTCACCCAATCTTGATGAAACTTTCAGGTAATGATCAGTACACCAATCCCACTTGGCTCGCCAAATTTCGTTCTTCTAGGTGAAACCGTTCGTTGGCAGTAACCGGTTTCATTTTGTTGTTTCACTCTGTTTTCTCCTATAGGAAAACATGTATTTGGAACTCTAAATCAAACACGGTTTGTGCTAGCTCTTTAATACTTGACACAATAAAGCAGTTTCAAGTTCTATCTCTATGGTTTGTTTGCTGTTGATGTTGCCCTAAGCAGAGACTGGCGAGAATAACTTTCATGGAAAGAGCCTGCCAAGCTTCCAAAAAACTACGAGTTGCCTGAAATCTCAGCACACACTTTTTTCACCCAATCTTGATGAAACTTTCAGGTAATGATCAGTACACCAATCCCACTTGGCTCGCCAAATTTCGTTCTTCTACGAGAAACCGTTCATTGGCAGTAACCGGTTTCATTTTCAGGTTTCACTCTGTTTTCTCCTATAGGGATACATGTATTTGGAACTCTAAATCAAACACGGTTTGTGCTAGCTCTTTCAAACTTGACACCATAAAGCAGTTTCAAGTTCTATCTCTATGGTTTTTTTGTTGTTGATGTAGCAATAAGCAGAGACTGGCGAGAATCACTTTCATGGAAAGGGCTTGCCAAGCTTCCAAAAAACTACGAGTTGCCTGAAATCTCAGCACACACTTTTTCACCCAATCTTGATGAAACTTTCAGGTAATGATCAGTACACCAATCCCACTTGGCTCGCCAAATTTCGTTCTTCTAGGTGAAACCGTTCGTTGGCAGTAACCGGTTTCATTTTGAGGTTTCACTCTGTTTTCTCCTATAGGGATACATGTATTTGGAACTCTAAATCAAACATGGTTTGTGCTAGCTCTTTGAAACTTGACACCATAAAGCAGTTTCAAGTTCTATCTCTATGGTTTGTTTGCTGTTGATGTAGCCCTAAGCAGAGACTGGCGAGAATCACTTTCATGGAAAGGGCCTGCCAAGCTTCCAAAAAACTACGAGTTGCCTGAAATCTCAGCACACACTTTTTCACCCAATCTTGATAAAACTTTCAGGTAATGATCAGTACACCAATTCCACTTTGCTCGCCAAATCTCGTTCTACTAGGTGAAACCGTTGGTAGGCAGTAACTGGTTTCATTTTGAGGTTTTACTCTGTTTTCTCCTATAGGGATACATGTATTTGGAACTCTAAATCAAACACGGTTTGTGCTAGCTCTTTGAAACTTGACACAATAAAGCAGTTTTTAGTTCTATCTCTATGGTTTGTTTGCTGTTGATGTAGCCCTAAACAGAGACTGGCGAGAATCACTTTCATGGAAAGGGCCTGCCAAGCTTCCAAAAAACTACGAGTTGCCTGAAATCTCAGCACACACTTTTTCACCCAATCTTGATGAAACTTTCAGGTAATGATCAGTACACCAATCCCACTTGGCTCGCCAAATCTCGTTCTTCTAGGTGAAACCGTTCGTTGGCAGTAACTGGTTTCATTTTGAGGTTTCACTCTGTTTTCTCCTATAGGGATACATGTATTTGGAACTCTAAATCAAACACGGTTTGTGCTAGCTCTTTGAAAGTTGACACCATAAAGCAGTTTCAAGTTCTATCTCTATGGTTTGTTTGCTGTTGATGTAGCCCTAAGCAGAGACTGGCGAGAATCACTTTCATGGAAAGGGCCTGCCAAGCTTCCAAAAAACTACGAGTTGCCTGAAATCTCAGCACACACTTTTTCACCCAATCTTGATGAAACTTTCAGGTAATGATCAGTACACCAATCCCACTTGGCTCGCCAAATTTCGTTCTTCTAGGTGAAACCGTTCGTTGGCAGTAACCGGTTTCATTTTGAGGTTTCACTCTGTTTTCTCCTATAGGGATACATGTATTTGGAACTCTAAATCAAACACGGTTTGTGCTAGCTCTTTGAAACTTGACACCATAAAGCAGTTTCAAGTTCTATCTCTATGGTTTGTTTGCTGTTGATGTAGCCCTAAGCAGAGACTGGCGAGAATCACTTTCATGGAAAGGGCCTTGCCAAGCTTCCAAAAAACTACGAGTTGCCTGAAATCTCAGCACACACTTTTTCACCCAATCTTGATGAAACTTTCAGGTAATGATCAGTACACCAATCCCACTTGGCTCGCCAAATTTCGTTCTTCTAGGTGAAACCGTTCCTTGGCAGTAACCGGTTTCATTTTGAGGTTTCACTCTGTTTTCTCCTATAGGGATACATGTATTTGGAACTCTAAATCAAACACGGTTTGTGCTAGCACTTTGAAACTTGACACCATAAAGCAGTTTCAAGTTCTATCTCTATGGTTTGTTTGCTGTTGATGTAGCCCTAAGCAGAGACTGGCTAAAATCACTTTCATGGAAAGGGCCTGCCAAGCTTCCAAAAAACTACGAGTTGCCTGAAATCTCAGCACACACTTTTTCACCCAATCTTGATGAAACTTTCAGGTAATGATCAGTACACCAATCCCACTTGGCTCGCCAAATTTCGTTCTTCTAGGTGAAACCGTTCGTTGGCAGTAACCGGTTTCATTTTGAGGTTTCATTCTGTTTTCTCCTATAGGGATACATGTATTTGGAACTCTAAATCAAACACGGTTTGTGCTAACACTTTGAAACTTGACACCATAAAGCAGTTTCAAGTTCTATCTCTATGGTTTGTTTGCTGTTGATGTAGCCCTAAGCAGAGACTGGCGAGAATAACTTTCATGGAAAGAGCCTGCCAAGCTTCCAAAAAAACTACGAGTTGCCTGAAATCTCAGCACACACTTTTTCACCCAATCTTGATGAAACTTTCAGGTAATGATCAGTACACCAATCCCACTTGGCTCGCCAAATTTCGTTCTTCTAGGTGAAACCGTTCGTTGGCAGTAACCGGTTTCATTTTGTTGTTTCACTCTGTTTTCTCCTATTGGAAAACATGTATTTGGAACTCTAAATCAAACACCGTTTGTGCTAGCTCTTTGAAACTTGACACAATAAAGCAGTTTCAAGTTCTATCTCTATGGTTTGTTTGCTGTTGATGTTGCCCTAAGCAGAGACTGGCGAGAATAACTTTCATGGAAAGAGCCTGCCAAGCTTCCAAAAAACTACGAGTTGCCTGAAATCTCAGCACACACTTTTTCACCCAATCTTGATGAAACTTTCAGGTAATGATCAGTACACCAATCCCACTTGGCTCGCCAAATTTCGTTCTTCTACGAGAAACCGTTCATTGGCAGTAACCGGTTTCATTTTCAGGTTTCACTCTGTTTTCTCCTATAGGGATACATGTATTTGGAACTCTAAATCAAATACGGTTTGTGCTAGCTCTTTCAAACTTGACACCATAAAGCAGTTTCAAGTTCTATCTCTATGGTTTTTTTGTTGTTGATGTAGCAATAAGCAGAGACTGGCGAGAATCACTTTCATGGAAAGGGCTTGCCAAGCTTCCAAAAAACTACGAGTTGCCTGAAATCTCAGCACACACTTTTTCACCCAATCTTGATGAAACTTTCAGGTAATGATCAGTACACCAATCCCCACTTGGCTCGCCAAATTTCGTTCTTCTAGGTGAAACCGTTCGTTGGCAGTAACCGGTTTCATTTTGAGGTTTCACTCTGTTTTCTCCTATAGGGATACATGTATTTGGAACTCTAAATCAAACATGGTTTGTGCTAGCTCTTTGAAACTTGACACCATAAAGCAGTTTCAAGTTCTATCTCTATGGTTTGTTTGCTGTTGATGTAGCCCTAAGCAGAGACTGGCGAGAATCACTTTCATGGAAAGGGCCTGCCAAGCTTCCAAAAAACTACGAGTTGCCTGAAATCTCAGCACACACTTTTTCACCCAATCTTGATAAAACTTTCAGGTAATGATCAGTACACCAATTCCACTTTGCTCGCCAAATCTCGTTCTACTAGGTGAAACCGTTGGTAGGCAGTAACTGGTTTCATTTTGAGGTTTTACTCTGTTTTCTCCTATAGGGATACATGTATTTGGAACTCTAAATCAAACACGGTTTGTGCTAGCTCTTTGAAACTTGACACAATAAAGCAGTTTCTAGTTCTATCTCTATGGTTTGTTTGCTGTTGATGTAGCCCTAAACAGAGACTGGCGAGAATCACTTTCATGGAAAGGGCCTGCCAAGCTTCCAAAAAACTACGAGTTGCCTGAAATCTCAGCACACACTTTTTCACCCAATCTTGATGAAACTTTCAGGTAATGATCAGTACACCAATCCCACTTGGCTCGCCAAATCTCGTTCTTCTAGGTGAAACCGTTCGTTGGCAGTAACTGGTTTCATTTTGAGGTTTCACTCTGTTTTCTCCTATAGGGATACATGTATTTGGAACTCTAAATCAAACACGGTTTGTGCTAGCTCTTTGAAAGTTGACACCATAAAGCAGTTTCAAGTTCTATCTCTATGGTTTGTTTGCTGTTGATGTAGCCCTAAGCAGAGACTGGCGAGAATCACTTTCATGGAAAGGGCCTGCCAAGCTTCCAAAAAACTACGAGTTGCCTGAAATCTCAGCACACACTTTTTCACCCAATCTTGATGAAACTTTCAGGTAATGATCAGTACACCAATCCCACTTGGCTCGCCAAATTTCGTTCTTCTAGGTGAAACCGTTCGTTGGCAGTAACCGGTTTCATTTTGAGGTTTCACTCTGTTTTCTCCTATAGGGATACATGTATTTGGAACTCTAAATCAAACACGGTTTGTGCTAGCTCTTTGAAACTTGACACCATAAAGCAGTTTCAAGTTCTATCTCTATGGTTTGTTTGCTGTTGATGTACCCCTAAGCAGAGACTGGCGAGAATCACTTTCATGGAAAGGGCCTGCCAAGCTTCCAAAAAACTACGAGTTTCCTGAAATCTCAGCACACACTTTTTCACCCAATCTTGATGAAACTTTCAGGTAATGATCAGTACACCAATCCCACTTGGCTCGCCAAATTTCGTTTTTCTAGGTGAAACCGTTCATTGGCAGTAACCGGTTTCATTTTGAGGTTTCACTCTGTTTTCTCCTATAGGGATACATGTATTTGGAACTCTAAATCAAACACGGTTTGTGCTAGCTCTTTGAAACTTGACACCATAAAGCAGTTTCAAGTTCTATCTCTATGGTTTGTTTGCTGTTGATGTAGCCCTAAGCAGAGACTGGCTAAAATCACTTTCATGGAAAGGGCCTGCCAAGCTTCCAAAAAACTACGAGTTGCCTGAAATCTCAGCACACACTTTTTCACCCAATCTTGATGAAACTTTCAGGTAATGATCAGTACACCAATCCCACTTGGCTCGCCAAATTTCGTTTTTCTAGGTGAAACCGTTCGTTGGCAGTAACCGGTTTCATTTTGTTGTTTCACTCTGTTTTCTCCTATAGGAAAACATGTATTTGGAACTCTAAATCAAACACGGTTTGTGCTAGCTCTTTAATACTTGACACAATAAAGCAGTTTCAAGTTCTATCTCTATGGTTTGTTTGCTGTTGATGTTGCCCTAAGCAGAGACTGGCGAGAATAACTTTCATGGAAAGAGCCTGCCAAGCTTCCAAAAAACTACGAGTTGCCTGAAATCTCAGCACACACTTTTTCACCCAATCTTGATGAAACTTTCAGGTAATGATCAGTACACCAATCCCACTTGGCTCGCCAAATTTCGTTCTTCTACGAGAAACCGTTCATTGGCAGTAACCGGTTTCATTTTCAGGTTTCACTCTGTTTTCTCCTATAGGGATACATGTATTTGGAACTCTAAATCAAACACGGTTTGTGCTAGCTCTTTCAAACTTGACACCATAAAGCAGTTTCAAGTTCTATCTCTATGGTTTTTTTGTTGTTGATGTAGCCATAAGCAGAGACTGGCGAGAATCACTTTCATGGAAAGGGCTTGCCAAGCTTCCAAAAAACTACGAGTTGCCTGAAATCTCAGCACACACTTTTTCACCCAATCTTGATGAAACTTTCAGGTAATGATCAGTACACCAATCCCACTTGGCTCGCCAAATTTCGTTCTTCTAGGTGAAACCGTTCGTTGGCAGTAACCGGTTTCATTTTGTTGTTTCACTCTGTTTTCTCCTATAGGAAAACATTTATTTGGAACTCTAAATCAAACACGGTTTGTGCTAGCTCTTTAATACTTGACACAATAAAGCAGTTTCAAGTTCTATCTCTATGGTTTGTTTGCTGTTGATGTTGCCCTAAGCAGAGACTGGCGAGAATAACTTTCATGGAAAGAGCCTGCCAAGCTTCCAAAAAACTACGAGTTGCCTGAAATCTCAGCACACACTTTTTCACCCAATCTTGATGAAACTTTCAGGTAATGATCAGTACACCAATCCCACTTGGCTCGCCAAATTTCGTTCTTCTACGAGAAACCGTTCATTGGCAGTAACCGGTTTCATTTTCAGGTTTCACTCTGTTTTCTCCTATAGGGATACATGTATTTGGAACTCTAAATCAAACACGGTTTGTGCTAGCTCTTTCAAACTTGACACCATAAAGCAGTTTCAAGTTCTATCTCTATGGTTTTTTTGTTGTTGATGTAGCAATAAGCAGAGACTGGCGAGAATCACTTTCATGGAAAGGGCTTGCCAAGCTTCCAAAAAACTACGAGTTGCCTGAAATCTCAGCACACACTTTTTCACCCAATCTTGATGAAACTTTCAGGTAATGATCAGTACACCAATCCCACTTGGCTCGCCAAATTTCGTTCTTCTAGGTGAAACCGTTCGTTGGCAGTAACCGGTTTCATTTTGAGGTTTCACTCTGTTTTCTCCTATAGGGATACATGTATTTGGAACTCTAAATCAAACACGGTTTGTGCTAGCTCTTTGAAACTTGACACCATAAAGCAGTTTCAAGTTCTATCTCTATGGTTTGTTTGCTGTTGATGTAGCCCTAAGCAGAGACTGGCGAGAATCACTTTCATGGAAAGGGCCTGCCAAGCTTCCAAAAAACTACGAGTTGCCTGAAATCTCAGCACACACTTTTTCACCCAATCTTGATGAAACTTTCAGGTAATGATCAGTACACCAATCCCACTTGGCTCGCCAAATCTCGTTCTTCTAGGTGAAACCGTTCGTTGGCAGTAACCGGTTTCATTTTGAGGTTTCACTCTGTTTTCTCCTATAGGGATACATGTATTTGGAACTCTAAATCAAACACGGTTTGTGCTAGCTCTTTGACTTGACACCATAAAGCAGTTTCAAGTTCTATCTCTATGGTTTGTTTGCAGTTGATGTAGCCTTAAGCAGAGACTGGCGAGAATCACTTTCATGAAAAGGGCCTGCCAAGCTTCCAAAAAACTACGAGTTGACTGAAATCTCAGCACACACTTTTTCACCCAATCTTGATGAAACTTTCAGGTAATAATCAGTACACCAATCCCACTTGGCTCGCCAAATTTCGTTCTTCTAGGTGAAACCGTTCGTTGGCAGTAACCGGTTTCATTTTGAGGTTTCACTCTGTTTTCTCCTATAGGGATACATGTATTTGGAACTCTAAATCAAACACGGTTTGCGCTAGCTCTTTGAAACTTGACACCATAAAGCAGTTTCAAGTTCTATCTCTATGGTTTGTTTGCTGTTGATGTAGCCCTAAGCAGAGACTGGCGAGAATCACTTTCATGGAAAGGGCCTGCCAAGCTTCCAAAAAACTACGAGTTGCCTGAAATCTCAGCACACACTTTTTCACCCAATCTTGATGAAACTTTCAGGTAATGATCAGTACACCAATCCCACTTGGCTCGCCAAATTTCGTTCTTCTACGAGAAACCGTTCATTGGCAGTAACCGGTTTCATTTTCAGGTTTCACTCTGTTTTCTCCTATAGGGATACATGTATTTGGAACTCTAAATCAAACACGGTTTGTGCTAGCTCTTTCAAACTTGACACAATAAAGCAGTTTCTAGTTCTATCTCTATGGTTTGTTTGCTGTTGATGTAGCCCTAAACAGAGACTGGCGAGAATCACTTTCATGGAAAGGGCCTGCCAAGCTTCCAAAAAACTACGAGTTGCCTGAAATCTCAGCACAAACTTTTTCACCCAATCTTGATGAAACTTTCAGGTAATGATCAGTACACCAATCCCACTTGGCTCGCCAAATCTCGTTCTTCTAGGTGAAACCGTTCGTTGGCAGTAACTGGTTTCCTTTTGAGGTTTCACTCTGTTTTCTCCTATAGGGACACATGTATTTGGAACTCTAAATCAAACACGGTTTGTGCTAGCTCATTGAAACTTGACACCATAAAGCAGTTTCAAGTTCTATCTCTATGGTTTGTTTGCTGTTGATGTAGCATTAAGCAGAGACTGGCGAGATTCACTTTCATGGAAAGGGCCTGCCAAGCTTCCAAAAAAACTACGAGTTGCCTGAAATCTCAGCACACACTTTTTCACCCAATCTTGATGAAACTTTCAGGTAATGATCAGTACACCAATCCCACTTGGCTCGCCAAATTTCGTTCTTCTAGGTAAAACCGTTCATTGGCAGTAACCGGTTTCATTTTGAGGTTTCACTCTGTTTTCTCCTATAGGGATACATGTATTTGGAACTCTAAATCAAACACGGTTTGTGCTAGCTCTTTGAAACTTGACACCATAAAGCAGTTTCAAGTTCTATCTCTATGGTTTGTTTGCTGTTGATGTAGCCCTAAGCAGAGACTGGCGAGAATCACTTTCATGGAAAGGGCCTGCCAAGCTTCCAAAAAACTACGAGTTGCCTGAAATCTCAGCACACACTTTTTCACCCAATCTTGATGAAACTTTCAGGTAATGATCAGTACACCAATCCCACTTGGCTCGCCAAATTTCGTTCTTCTAGGTGAAACCGTTCGTTGGCAGTAACCGGTTTCATTTTGAGGTTTCACTCTGTTTTCTCCTATAGGGATACATGTATTTGGAACTCTAAATCAAACACGGTTTGTGCTAGCTCTTTGAAACTTGACACCATAAAGCAGTTTCAAGTTCTATCTCTATGGTTTGTTTGCTGTTGATGTAGCCTTAAGCAGAGACTGGCGAGAATAACTTTCATGAAAAGGGCCTGCCAAGCTTCCAAAAAACTACGAGTTGCCTGAAATCTCAGCACACACTTTTTCACCCAATCTTGATGAAACTTTCAGGTAATGATCAGTACACCAATCCCACTTGGCTCGCCAAATTTCGTTCTTCTAGGTGAAACCATTCGTTGGCAGTAACCGGTTTTATTTTGAGGTTTTACTCTGTTTTCTCCTTTAGGGATACATGTATTTGGAACTCTAAATCAAACACGGTTTGTGCTAGCTCTTTGAAACTTGACACCATAAAGCAGTTTCAAGTTCTATCTCTATGGTTTGTTTGCTGTTGATGTAGCCCTAAGCAGAGACTGGCTAGAATCACTTTCATGGAAAGGGCCTGCCAAGCTTCCAAAAAACTACGAGTTGCCTGAAATCTCAGCACACACTTTTTCACCCAATCTTGATGAAACTTTCAGGTAATGATCAGTACACCAATCCCACTTGGTTCGCCAAATTTCGTTCTTCTAGGTGAAACCGTTCGTTGGCAGTAACCGGTTTCATTTTGAGGTTTCATTCTGTTTTCTCCTATAGGGATACATGTATTTGGAACTCTAAATCAAACACGGTTTGTGCTAACACTTTGAAACTTGACACCATAAAGCAGTTTCAAGTTCTATCTCTATGGTTTGTTTGTGTTGATGTAGCCCTAAGCAGAGACTGGCGAGAATAACTTTCATGGAAAGAGCCTGCCAAGCTTCCAAAAAACTACGAGTTGCCTGAAATCTCAGCACACACTTTTTCACCCAATCTTGATGAAACTTTCAGGTAATGATCAGTACACCAATCCCACTTGGCTCGCCAAATTTCGTTCTTCTAGGTGAAACCGTTCGTTGGCAGTAACCGGTTTCATTTTGTTGTTTCACTCTGTTTTCTCCTATAGGAAAACATGTATTTGGAACTCTAAATCAAACACGGTTTGTGCTAGCTCTTTGAAACTTGACACCATAAAGCAGTTTCAAGTTCTATCTCTATGGTTTGTTTGCTGTTGATGTAGCCCTAAGCAGAGACTGGCGAGAATCACTTTCATGGAAAGGGCCTGCCAAGCTTCCAAAAAACTACGAGTTGCCTGAAATCTCAGCACACACTTTTTCACCCAATCTTGATGAAACTTTCAGGTAATGATCAGTACACCAATCCCACTTGGCTCGCCAAATTTCGTTCTTCTAGGTGAAACAGTTCGTTGGCAGTAACCGGTTTCATTTTGAGGTTTCACTCTGTTCTGTCCTATAGGGATACATGTATTTGGAACTCTAAATCAAACACGGTTTGTGGTAGCTCTTTGAAACTTGACACCATAAAGCAGTTTCAAGTTCTATCTCTATGGTTTTTTTGTTGTTGATGTAGCAATAAGCAGAGACTGGCGAGAATCACTTTCATGGAAAGGGCTTGCCAAGCTTCCAAAAAACTACGAGTTGCCTGAAATCTCAGCACACACTTTTTCACCCAATCTTGATGAAACTTTCAGGTAATGATCAGTACACCAATCCCACTTGGCTCGCCAAATTTCGTTCTTCTAGGTGAAACCGTTCGTTGGCAGTAACCGGTTTCATTTTGAGGTTTCACTCTGTTTTCCTCCTATAGCGATACATGTATTTGGAACTCTAAATCAAACACGGTTTGTGCTAGCTCTTTGAAACTTGACACCATAAAGCAGTTTCAAGTTCTATCTCTATGGTTTGTTTGCTGTTTATGTAGCCCTAAGCAGAGACTGGCGAGAATCACTTTCATGGAAAGGGCCTGCCAAGCTTCCAAAAAACTACGAGTTGCCTGAAATCTCAGCAGACACTTTTTCACCCAATCTTGATGAAACTTTCAGGTAATGATCAGTACACCAATCCCACTTGGCTCGCCAAATTTCGTTCTTCTAGGTGAAACCGTTCGTTGGCAGTAACCGGTTTCATTTTGAGGTTTCACTCTGTTTTCTCCTATAGGGATACATGTATTTGGAACTCTAAATCAAACACGGTTTGTGCTAGCTCTTTGAAACTTGACACCATAAAGCAGTTTCAAGTTCTATCTCTATGGTTTGTTTGCTGTTGATGTAGCCCTAAGCAGAGACTGGCGAGAATCACTTTCATGGAAAGGGCCTGCCAAGCTTCCAAAAAACTACGAGTTTCCTGAAATCTCAGCACACACTTTTTCACCCAATCTTGATGAAACTTTCAGGTAATGATCAGTACACCAATTCCACTTTGCTCGCCAAATCTCGTTCTACTAGGTGAAACCGTTGGTAGGCAGTAACCGGTTTCATTTTGAGGTTTCACTCTGTTTTCTCCTATAGGGATACATGTATTTGGAACTCTAAATCAAACACGGTTTGTGCTAGCTCTTTGAAACTTGACACAATAAAGCAGTTTCTAGTTCTATCTCTATGGTTTGTTTGCTGTTGATGTAGCCCTAAGCAGAGACTGGCGAGAATCACTTTCATGGAAAGGGCCTGCCAAGCTTCCAAAAAACTACGAGTTGCCTGAAATCTCAGGACACACTTTTTCACCCAATCTTGATGAAACTTTCAGGTAATGATCAGTACACCAATCCCACTTGGCTCGCCAAATCTCGTTCTTCTAGGTGAAACCTTTCGTTGGCAGTAACTGGTTTCATTTTGAGGTTTCACTCTGTTTTCTCCTATAGGGATACATGTATTTGGAACTCTAAATCAAACACGGTTTGTGCTAGCTCTTTGAAACTTGACACCATAAAGCAGTTTCAAGTTCTATCTCTATGGTTTGTTTGCTGTTGATGTAGCCCTAAGCAGAGACTGGCGAGAATCACTTTCATGGAAAGGGCCTGCCAAGCTTCCAAAAAACTACGAGTTGCCTGAAATCTCAGCACACACTTTTTCACCCAATCTTGATGAAACTTTCAGGTAATGATCAGTACACCAATCCCACTTGGCTCGCCAAATTTCGTTCTTCTAGGTGAAACCGTTCGTTGGCAGTAACCGGTTTCATTTTGAGGTTTCACTCTGTTTTCTCCTATAGGGATACATGTATTTGGAACTCTAAATCAAACACGGTTTGTGCTAGCTCTTTGAAACTTGACACCATAAAGCAGTTTCTAGTTCTATCTCTATGGTTTGTTTGCTGTTGATGTAGCCCTAAACAGAGACTGGCGAGAATCACTTTCATGGAAAGGGCCTGCCAAGCTTCCAAAAAACTACGAGTTGCCTGAAATCTCAGGACACACTTTTTCACCCAATCTTGATGAAACTTTCAGGTAATGATCAGTACACCAATCCCACTTGGCTCGCCAAATCTCGTTCTTCTAGGTGAAACCTTTCGTTGGCAGTAACTGGTTTCATTTTGAGGTTTCACTCTGTTTTCTCCTATAGGGATACATGTATTTGGAACTCTAAATCAAACACGGTTTGTGCTAGCTCTTTGAAACTTGACACCATAAAGCAGTTTCAAGTTCTATCTCTATGGTTTGTTTGCTGTTGATGTAGCCCTAAGCAGAGACTGGCGAGAATCACTTTCATGGAAAGGGCCTGCCAAGCTTCCAAAAAACTACGAGTTGCCTGAAATCTCAGCACACACTTTTTCACCCAATCTTGATGAAACTTTCAGGTAATGATCAGTACACCAATCCCACTTGGCTCGCCAAATTTCGTTCTTCTAGGTGAAACCGTTCGTTGGCAGTAACCGGTTTCATTTTGAGGTTTCACTCTGTTTTCTCCTATAGGGATACATGTATTTGGAACTCTAAATCAAACACGGTTTGTGCTAGCTCTTTGAAACTTGACACCATAAAGCAGTTTCAAGTTCTATCTCTATGGTTTGTTTGCTGTTGATGTAGCCTTAAGCAGAGACTGGCGAGAATCACTTTCATGAAAAGGGCCTGCCAAGCTTCCAAAAAACTACGAGTTGACTGAAATCTCAGCACACACTTTTTCACCCAATCTTGATGAAACTTTCAGGTAATGATCAGTACACCAATCCCACTTGGCTCGCCAAATTTCGTTCTTCTAGGTGAAACCGTTCGTTGGCAGTAACCGGTTTCATTTTGAGGTTTCACTCTGTTTTCTCCTATAGGGATACATGTATTTGGAACTCTAAATCAAACACGGTTTGCGCTAGCTCTTTGAAACTTGACACCATAAAGCAGTTTCAAGTTCTATCTCTATGGTTTGTTTGCTGTTGATGTAGCCCTAAGCAGAGACTGGCGAGAATCACTTTCATGGAAAGGGCCTGCCAAGCTTCCAAAAAACTACGAGTTGCCTGAAATCTCAGCACACACTTTTTCACCCAATCTTGATGAAACTTTCAGGTAATGGTCAGTACACCAATCCCACTTGGCTCGCCAAATTTAGTTCTTCTAGGTGAAACCATTCTTTGGCAGTAACCGGTTTCATTTTGAGGTTTCACTCTGTTTTCTCCTATAGGGATACATGTATTTGGAACTCTCAATCAAACACGGTTTGTGCTAGCTCTTTGAAACTTGACACCATAAAGCAGTTTCAAGTTCTATCTCTATGGTTTGTTTGCTGTTGATGTAGCCCTAAGCAGAGACTGGCGAGAATCACTTTCATGGAAAGAGCCTGCCAAGCTTCCAAAAAACTACGAGTTGCCTGAAATTTCAGCACACACTTTTTCACCCAATCATGATGAAACTTTCAGGTAATGATCAGTACACAAATTCCACTTGGCTCGCCAAATTTCGTTCTATTATGTGAAACTGTTCGTTGGCAGTAAACGGTTTCATTTTGAGGTTTCACTCTGTTTTCTCCTATAGGGATACATGTATTTGGAACTCTAAATCAAACACGGTTTGTGCTAGCTCTTTGAAACTTGACACCATAAAACAGTTTCAAGTTCTATCTCTATGGTTTGTTTGCTGTTGATGTAGCCCTAAGCAGAGACTGGCGAGAATCACTTTCATGAAAGGGCCTGCCAAGCTTCCAAAAAACTACGAGTTGCCTGAAATCTCAGCACACACTTTTTCACCCAATCATGATGAAACTTTCAGGTAGTGATCAGTACACCAATTCCACTTGGCTCGCCAAATTTCATTCTTCTAGGTGAAACCGTTCTTTGGCAGTAACCGGTTTCATTTTGAGGTTTCACTCTGTTTTCTCCTATAGGGATACATGTATTTGGAACTCTAAATCAAACACGGTTTGTGCTAGCTCTTTGAAACTTCACACCATAAAGCAGTTTCAAGTTCTATCTCTATGGTTTGTTTGTTGTTGATGTAGCCCTAAGCAGAGACTGGCGAGAATCATTTTCATGTAAAGGGCCTGCCACGCTTCCAAAAAACTACGAGTTGCCTGAAATCTCAGGACACACTTTTTCCTCCAATCTTGATGAAACTTTCAGGTAATGATCAGTACACCAATCCCACTTGGCTCGCCAAATTTCGTTCTTCTAGGTGAAACCATTCGTTGGCAGTAACCGGTTTCATTTTGAGGTTTCACTCTGTTTTCTCCTATAGGGATACATGTATTTGGAACTCTAAATCAAACACGGTTTGTGCTAGCTCTTTGAAACTTGACACCATAAAGCAGTTTCAAGTTCTATCTCTATGGTCTGTTTGCTGTTGATGTAGCCCTAAGCAGAGACTGGCGAGAATCACTTTCATTGAAAGGGCCTGCCAAGCTTCCAAAAAACTACGAGTTGCCTGAAATCTCAGCACACACTTTTTCACCCAATCTTGATGAAACTTTCAGGTAATGATCAGTACACCAATCCCACTTGGCTCGCCAAATGTCGTTCTTCTATGTGAAACCGTTCGTTGGCAGTAACCGGTTTCATTTTGAGGTTTCACTCTGTTTTCTCCTATAAGGATACATGTATTTGGAACTCTAAATCAGACACGGTTTGTGCTAGCTCTTTGAAACTTGACACCATAAAGCAGTTTCAAGTTCTATCTCTATGGTTTGTTTGCTGTTGATGTAGCCCTAAGCAGAGACTGGCGAGAATCACTTTCATGGAAAGGGCCTGCCAAGCTTCCAAAAAACTACCAGTTGCCTGAAATCTCAGCACACACTTTTTCACCCAATCTTGATGAAACTTTCAGGTAATGATCAGTACACCAATCCCACTTGGCTCGCCAAATTTCATTCTTCTAGGTGAAACCGTTCGTTGCCAGTAACAGGTTTCATTTGGAGGTTTCACTCTGTTTTCTCCTATAGGGATACATGTATTTGGAACTCTAAATCAAACACGGTTTGTGCTAGCTCTTTGAAACTTGACACCATAAAGCAGTTTCAAGTTCTATCTCTATGGTTTGTTTGCTGTTGATGTAGCCCTAAACAGAGACTGGCGAGAATCACTTTCATGGAAAGGGCCTGCCAAGCTTCCAAAAAACTACGAGTTGCCTGAAATCTCAGCACACACTTTTTCACCCAATCTGGATGAAAATTTCAGGTAATGATCAGTACACCAATCCCACTTGGCTTGCCAAATCTCGTTCTTCGAAATGAAACCGTTCGTTGGCAGTAACCGG
>NW_027521571.1:0-39711 GCF_052094955.1 Ictidomys tridecemlineatus
CCTCTGCTCTCTGCAACACTCCCTTTACACCACAGTTTCAAAACTCTGCTCCCTGTAAGATCCTTCTGCACACCAGTATCCAAACTCTGATCTCTGTAACGGTCCTTCTTCATACCCGTTTGCAAACTCTGCTTTCTCTATCAGTCCTTTTGCACCACAGGCTTCAACCTCTGCTCTCTGTAACAGTTTTTCTGCACGCCAGTTTAAAACTCTGCACTCTGCAACATTCCTTCTGTAACCCAGTATCCAAACTCTGCTCTCTGTATCAGTTCTTCTGCACCCAATTCTCCAAACTCTACTCTCTGTAACAGTTCTTTGCACCTCAGTCTCCAACCTATGCTCTCTGTAACAATTCTTCTGCACATCAGTCTCCAACCTCTTCTTTCAGCAACGGTCCTTATCCACCCCAGTCTCCAAGTTCTGTTCTCTGCAACAGTCCTTCTGCACCGCAGTCTGCAACATCTGCTCTCTGTAACAGTCCTTCTGTACTGCAGTCTCCAACCTCTGCTCTCTGTAACAGGCCTTCTGCACCCAAGTCTCCTAACTCTGCTTTTTTAACAGTCCTTCTGCACCACAGTCTCCAACCTATGCTCTCTGCAACAGTCTTTCTGCACCAAGTTTCCATAGGTCGCTTGCTGTATGATGCTTCTGCACACCAGTGTCCCAACTCTGCCCTCTGTATCAGTCCTTCTGCACCCCAGTCTCCAATCTCTGCTCTCATCAACAGTGCTTAAGCACATCAATCTTCAAACTCTACTCTTTGTATGATGCTTCTGCATCCCAGTCCACAACCTCTGCTCTCAGAAACAGACAATCTATACCTTAGTCTCCATAATCTGCTATGCAACAGTCCTTCTGCACCCCAGTCTCGAACCTATGCTCTCTGTAAGATAATCCTGCAACCTGTCTAAAACCTCTGCTCTTCGTAACAGTCCTTCTGTAATGCAGTCTCCAACCTCTGCTTTACGCAACAGTCCTTCTGCACCCCAGTCTCCAATGTCTGCTCTCTGCAACAGTCCTTCTACATCCCAGTCTCCAACCTCTGCTCTCTGCAACTGTCCTGCTACACCCCAGTCTCCATAATCTTCTCACCTTAATGATCCTTATGTACCCCAGTCTCGAACCCATGCTCTCTGTAACAGTACTTCTGTACCGCAGCCTCCAAACTCTTTTCTCCGTAAGTGTCCTTATGTACTCCAGTATCCAACCTCTGCTTTCTGTATCAGTCGTTTTGAACCACAGTCTCCAAACTATGCTCTCTGTATCAGTCCTTCTGCAACTCAGTCTGCAACCTCTGCTTTATGAAACAGACCTCTTGAACCCCAGTCTCCATCCTCTGCTCTCTGCAACAGTGCTTTTGCACACCAGTCTCCAACATCTGCTCTCTAAACAGTTCTTCTCCACCACAGTCTCCAACCTCTGCTCATTTTAACAGTCTTTCTGTACTGCAGTCTCCAACCACTGCTCTCTGTAAGGGTCCTTCTGCACATGAGTGTCCAAACTCTGCTTTCTGTATCAGTCCTTCTGCACCCGAGTCTCCAAACTTTGTTCTTTGTAACTGTCCTTCTGCACCTTAGTATTCAACCTCTGCTCTCTGCTACAGTCCTTCTTCACCCCAATCTCAATCCTCTACTCTTTACAACAGTCCTTCTACACCCCAGTCTAAAACCTCTGCTCTCTTCAACAGCCTTTCTGCACCCCAGTCTCAAAACTCTGCTCTCTGTAACAGTCCTTCTGCACCTCAGTCTCCTACCTCTACTCTCTGTAACAGTGTTACTGAACCCCAGTCTCCAACCTCTGCTCTCTATAACAGTCCTTCTGCACACGAGTCTCTAATCTCTACTCTCTGCAATGATCCTTCTTCAACCCAGTTTCGTAACTCTGCTCTCTGTAACAGTCCTTCTGCACCACAGTCTTTAACCGCTGCTCTCTGCAACAGTCTTTCTGCACCCCAGTCTCCAACCTCTGCTCTCTGCAACACTCCTTCTACACCACAGTCTCAAAACTCTGCTCCCTGTAAAATCCTTCTGCACGCCTGTATCCAACCTCTGATCTCTGTAACGGTCCTTCTTCATCTCCGTTTCCAAACTCTGCTTTCTGTATCAGTCCTTCTGCACTACAAGCTTCAAACTCTGCTCTCTGTAACAGTCCTTCTGCACGCCAGTTTAAAACTCTGCACTCTGCAAAATTTATTTTGTACCCCAGTCTCCAACCTCTGCTCTCTGTATCAGTTCTTCTGCACCCAAGTCTTCAAACTCTACTCTCTGTAACAGTTGTTCTGCACCACAATCTCCGACCTATGCTCTCTGTAACAATCCTTCTGCACATCAGTCTCCAACCTCTTCTCTCAGCAATGGTCCTTATGCACCCCAGTCTCCAAGTTCTGTTCTCTGCAACAGTCCTTCTGCACCGCAGTCTGCAACATCTGCTCTCTGTAACAGTCCTTCTGTACTGCAGTCTCCAACCTCATCTCTCTGTAACAGTCCTTCTGTAACGCAGTCTCCAACCTCTGCTTTATGCAACAGTCCTTCTGCACCCCAGACTCCAACCTCTGCTCTCTGCAACAGTCTTTCTGCACCAAGTTTCCATAGGTCGCTCGCTGTATGATGCTTCTGCACACCAGTGTCCCAACTCTGCCCTCTGTATCAGTCCTTCTGCACCCCAGTCTCCAATCTCTGCTCTCTGCAACAGTGCTTAAGCACCTCAGTATCCAAACTCTGCTTTTTGTATGATGGTTCTGAACCCCAGTCTACAACCTCTGCTCTCGGAAACAGTCCATCTATACCTTAGTCTCCATAATCTGCTATGCAACAGTCCTTCTGCACCCCAGTCTCCAACCTATGCTCTCTGTAAGATAATCCTGCACACCTGTCTACAACCTCTGCTCTCTGTAACAGTCCTTCTGTAACGCAGTATCCAACCTCTGCTTTATGCAACAGTCCTTCTGCACCCCAGTCTCCAACGTCTGCTCTCTGCAACAGTCCTTCTACATCCCAGTCTCCAACCTCTGCTCTCTGCAAGTGTCCTTCTACACCCCAGTCTCCATACTCTTCTTACCCCAATGATCTTTCTGTACCCCAGTATCGAACCCATGCTCTCTGTAACAGTCCTTCTGTACCGAAGCCTCCAAACTCTTTTCTCTGTACGTGTCCTAATGTACTCCAGTATCCAACCTCTGCTTTCTGCAGAGTCGTTTTGAACCACAGTCTCCAAACTATGCCCTCTGTATCAGTCCTTCTGCAACTCAGTCTGCAACTTCTGCTTTCTGAAACAGACCTCTTGAACCCCAGTCTCCATCCTCTGCTCTCTGCAACAGTGCTTTTGCACAGCAGTCTCCAACATCTGCTCTCTGCAATAGTTCTTCTCCACCCCAGTCTCCAACCTCTGCTCTTTTTAACAGTCCTTCTGTACTGCAGTCTCCAATCACTGCTCTCTGTAAGGGTCCTTCTCCAAACGAGTCTCCAAGTTCTGCTTTCTGACTTAGTCCTTCTGCACCGGAGTCTCCAACCTTTGTTCTGTGTAACTGTCCTTCTGCACCTTAGTCTCCAAACTCTCCTCTCTGCTACAGTCCTTCTTCACCCCAATCTCCAACCTCTACTCTCTGCAACAGTCCTTCTACACCCCAGTCTAAAACCTCTGCTCTCTGCAACAGTCCTTCTGCACACCAGTCTCCAACATCTGCTCTCTGCAATAGTTTTTCTTCACCCCAGTCTCCAACCTCTGCTCTTTTTAACAGTCCTTCTGTACTGCAGTCTCCAATCACTGCTCTCTGTAAGGGTCCTTCTCCAAACGAGTCTCCAAGTTCTGCTTTCTGTCTTAGTCCTTCTGCACCCGAGTCTCCAACCTTTGTTCTGTGTAACTGTCCTTCTGCACCTTAGTCTCCAAACTCTCCTCTCTGCTACAGTCCTTCTTCACCCCAATCTCCCACCTCTACTCTCTGCAACAGTCCTTCTACACCCCAGTCTAAAACCTCTGCTCTCTGCAACAGTCCTTCTGCACACCAGTCTCCAACATCTGCTCTCTGCAATAGTTTTTCTCCACCCCAGTCTCCAACCTCTGCTCTTTTTAACAGTCCTTCTGTACTGCAGTCTCCAATCACTGCTCTCTGTAAGGGTCCTTCTCCAAACGAGTCTCCAAGTTCTGCTTTCTGTCTTAGTCCTTCTGCACCGAAGTCTCCAACCTTTGTTCTGTGTAACGGTCCTTCTGCACCTTAGTCTCCAAACTTTCCTCTCTGCTACAGTCCTTCTTCACCCCAATCTCCAACCTCTACTCTCTGCAACAGTCCTTCTACAACCCAGTCTAAAACCTCTGCTCTCTGCAACAGTCCTTCTGCACCCCAGCCTCCAACCTCTGCTCTCTTTATCAATCATTCTGCACCTCAGTCTCCAAGCTCTGCTCTCTGCAACGGTCCTTCTGCACCTCGGTCTCCAAACTCTACTGTCTGCAACAGTACTTCTGCACCTCAGTCTCCAAACTCTAATCTCTTTAACTTCCTTCTGCAACCCAGTCTCCAAACTCTGCTTTCTGTAACACACCTTCTGCACCCCAGTCTTCAAACTCTGCTGTCTTTATCAGTCCTTCTGCACCCCAGTCTCCAACCTCTGCTCGCTGCAACAGTCCTGGTTCACCCAGTCTCCAACATCTGCTCTCTGCAACAGTTCTTCTGTACCTCAGTCGGAAAACTCTGCTCTCTGCAACAATCTTTCTGCACCCCAGTCTCCAAACTCTGCTCGCTGTAAAAGTCCTTCTGTACATCAGTCTCCAACCTCTCATTTCTGTGAGACCCTTCTGAAACCCAGTCTGCAAACTCTGCTCACTAAAACAGTCTTTCTGCACCCCATCTCCAAACTCTACTCTCTGTAACAATTATTCTGCACCTCAGTCTCCAACCTCTGCTCTCTGCAAAGGTGCTTCTGCACCCCAGTCTCCAAACTCTGTTCTCTGCAACAGTCATTCGGCACCCCATTCCCCAACCTCTTCACTCTGTAGCAGTCCTTCTGTACCGGAGTCTCCAAACTCTGTTCTCTTTATCCGTCCTTCTGCACCCCAGTCTCCAACATCTGCTTTCTCAATAAGTTCTTCTGAACCCACTCTCCAAACTCTGCTCTCTTTAACAGTCTTTCTGCAACTCAGTCTCTAACCTCTGCTTTCTGGAACAGTCCTCCTGCACCCCAGACTTCAACCTATTATCTCTGCAACATTCATTTTGCACCCCAGTCTCCTACCTGTGCTCTCTGTAAAAGTCCTTTTGCAAATCAGTCTCCAACCTCTTTTCTCTGCAACGGTCCTTATGCACCCCAGTCTCCAACTTCTGTTCTCTGCAACTGTCCTTCTGCACATCAGTCTCCAATCTCTGCTCTCTTTCAGAGGCCTTCTGCACTCCAGTCTCCAACCTCTTCTCTGTGTAACAGGCATTCTGCACCCAAGTCTTCAAACTCTGCTCTCTTTAACAGTCCTTCTGCACCCCAGTCTCCTACCTCTGCTCTCTGAAACAGTCTTTCTGCACCTCAGTCTCCATACTTCGATCACTGTAATATGCTTCTGCCCACCAGTCTCCAAACTCTGCCCTCTGTATCAGTCCTTCTGAACCCCAGTCTTCAACCTCTGCTTTCTGCAATGGTCCTTCTGCACCGAAGTCTCCAAACTCTGATCTCTACAACAGTTATTATGCACCCCAGTCTAAAACCTCTTCTCTCTGTAACAGTCTTTCTGTACCGCAGTCTCCAACCTCTGTTCTCTTTAAGGGTCCTTCTGCACCACATTCTCCAACATCTGCTTTCTTTATCAGTCCTTCTGCACCACATTCTCGAAACTCTGCTGTCTGTATCAGTTCTTCTGCACTTCAGTCTGCAACCTCTGCTGTCTGCAATAGTCCATATGCACCCCAGTCTCCAAATACTGATCTCTGCAACATTCCTTCTGCACCCAGGTCTCCAACATTTGCTCTCTGCAACAGTCCTTCTCCAACCCAGTCTCCATCCTCTGATCTCTGCAACAGTCCTTCTGCACCCCAGTCTCAAACCTCTGCTCCCTGGAACAGTCTTTCTACACCCTAGTCTCCATAATCTGCTCTCCAACAGTCTTTCTGCACCCCAGTCTCCAATCTCTGCTCTCTGTAACAGTCCTTCTGCACACCGCTTTCCAACCTTTGCTCTCTGGAACGATCCCTCTGCACCCCAGTCTCCAATCTCTGCTCGCTGCAACAGTCTTTGTGCACCCCAATCTCCAACATTTGCTCTCTGCAACAGTTCTTCTGTACCTCAGTCTGAAAACTCTGCTCTCTACAATTATCCTTCTGCACCCGAGTCTCCAACCTCTGCTCTCTGTAACAGTCCTTTTGTACCTCAGTCTCCAACTTCTGCTCTGTATCAGTCCTGCACCCCTGTCTCCCACATCTGCTCTCTGAAACTGTCCTTCTTCTCCTCAGTCTTCAACCTCTGCTCTGTGAAAGAGTCCTTCTGCATCTCAGTCTGGTAACTCTGCTGACTGCAACGGTCCTGCTGCACCCCAGTCTCAAACTTATGTACTCTGCCACAGTCCTTCTGCTCCCCAGTCTCAAAACTCTGCTCTTTATAACAGTCCTTTTGCACCCCAGTCTTCATCCTCTGCTCTCTGAAACAGTCTTACTGCACCTCAGTCTCAGAACTTCGCTCACTGTAAGATGCTTCTGCAGTCCAGTCTCCCAACTTTGCCCTCTGTAACAGTCCTTCTGGACCCCAGTCTCCAATCTCTGCTCTCTGCAACAGTCCTTCTGCACCTCAGTCTTTAAACTCTGCTTTCTGTATGATGCTTCTGCACCCCAGTCTACAACCTGTGCTCTCTGGAACAGTCCTTCTACACCCTAGTCTCCATAATCTGCTCTGTAACACTCCTTTTGCACCCCGGTCTCCAATCTCTGCTCTCTGTAACAGTTCTTCTGCACCTCAGTCTCCAAATTCTGCTCTTTGTAACAGTCCTTTTGCACACCAGTCTCCAACCTCTGCTTTCTGTATCAGTCCTTCTGCTTTCCAGTCTACATACTCTGTTCTCTGTAACAGTTCTTCTGCACCTCATATCCAAACTCTGCTCTCTGCAACAGTCCTTATGCACCCCAGTCTCCAACCGCTGTTGTCTGCAACATTCCTTCTGCACCCCAGTCTGCAACGTGTGCTCTGTGTGCTCTGTGTAAGAGTCCTTCTGCAGCCAAGTCTCTGCCTCTGCTCTCTGCAAAGATCTTTCTGTAACTCAGTCTTAAACCTCTGCTCTCTGCAACAATCCTTCTGTACCCAGGTCTCCAACCGCTTTCTCTTTAACAGTCCTTCTCCACCTCAGTCTTCAAGCTCTGCTCTTTGCAAGAGTCCTTCTGCACCCCAGTCTCTAACATCTGCTCTCTAAACAATCCTTCTGCACCCCAGTCTCCAACAGCTACTCTCTGCAACAATTCTTCTGCACCTCAGTCTCCAACCTCTGCTCTCTGAAAGATCCTTCTGCACCCCAGTTACCGAAATCTGCTCTCTTTAATATTCTTTCTCCACGCCAGTCTCCAACCTCTGCTTTCTGCAACGGTCCTGCTGCACCCCAGTCTCAAACCTCTGTACTCTGCAACAGTCCTTCTGCTCCCCAGTCTCCAAACTCTGCTCTTTATAACAGTCCTTTTGCACCCCAGTCTCCAACCTCTGCTCTCTGCAACAATCTTACTGCACCTCAGTCTCCAAACTACGCTCGCTGTAAGATACTTCTGCACCCCAGTCTCCCAACTCTGCACTCTGTATCAGTCCTTCTGGACCCCAGTATCCAACCTCTGCTCTCTGCAACAGTCCTTCTGAACCTCAGTCTCCAAACTCTGCTTTCTGTATGATGCTTCTGCACCCCAGTCTACAACCTCTTCCTTCTGGAACAGTCCTTCTACACCCTAGTCTCAATAATCTGCTCTGCAACACTCCTTCTGCACCCCAGTCTCCAATCTCTGCTCTCTGTAACAGTCCTTCTGCGCCTCAGTCTCCAATCTCTGCTCTCTGTAAAAGGCCTTTGCACCCCGCATTCCAACCTCTGCTCTCTGCAACAATCCCTCTGCACCCCAGTCTCCAAACTCTGCTCGCTGCAACAGTCCTTGTGCACCCCAATCTCCAACATCTGATCTCTGCAACAGTTCTTCTGTACCTCAGTATGAAAACTCTGCTCTCTGCAATTATCCTTCTGAAGACGAGTTTCTAACCTCTGCTCTCTGTAACAGTTTTTCTGTACCTCAGTCTCCAACTTCTGCTCTGTATCAGTCCTGCACCCCTATCTCCCCCATCTGCTTTCTGTAACTGTCCTTCTTCAACTCAGTCTTCAACTTCTGCTCTGTGTAAGAGTCCTTCTGCATCTCAGTCTGGAAACTCTGCTGACTGCAACTATCCTTCTGTACCCCAGTATCCAACCTCTGTTCTCTGCAACGATCCTTCTGAAACTCAGTCTCCAACCTCTACTCTCTCTAACAGTCCTTCTGCATATCAGTCTCCAACATCTGCTCTCTGTAAAATCCTTCTGCAACCAAGTCCCCAAACTCTGCCATCAGTAACAGTCCTTCTGGAGCCCTTCTCCAAACTCTACTCTCCATAACAGGCCTTCTGAACCCCAGTCTCAAACCTCTGCTCTCTTTAACAGTCCTGGTACACCTCGGTCTACAAACTCTGCTCTCTGTAAGATCCTTATGCACCCTAGTTGCCAACCTCTGCTCTCTGTAACAGTCCTTCTACACACCAGTCTCCAACCTCTGCTTTCTGTATCAGTCCTTATGCTTTCCAGTCTACATACTCTGCTCTCCATAACAGTCTTTCTGCACCTCATATCCAACTCTGCTCTCTGCAATAATCCTTCTGCACCCGAGTCTCCAACCGCTGCTCTCTGAAACAGTCCTTCTGTACCTCAGTCTCCAACTTCTGCTCTGTATCAGTCCTGCACCCCTGTCTCCCACATCTGCTCTCTGTAACTGTCCTTATTCACCTCATTCTTGAACCTCAGCTCTGTGTAACAGTCCTTCTGCATCTCAGTCTGGAAACTCAGCTGACTGCAACGATCCTTCTGCACCCCAGTCTCCAACCTCTGTACTCCACAACAGTTATTCTGCACCCCAGTCTCCAACCTTTGCTCCCTGTAACAGTTCTTCTGTACCACAGTATCCTACCTCTGTTCTCTGTAAGGATCCTCTGCACTTCAGTCTGCAAACTCTAATCTCTGCAACAGTCCTCCTGCACCCCAGTCTTCAAACTCTGCTCGCTGCAAAGTGTCCTTCTGCAGCCCAGTCTCCAAAATATGCTCTCTGAAATATTCCTTTTTTACCACAATCTCCAACCTCTGCTCTCTGTAACCGTAGTTCTAAACTGCTGTCTCCAAACTCTTATCTCTGTAACGGTCCTTCTGCACCCCAGTCTCCAAAGTCTGCTTTTTGTATCAGTCCTACTGCACCCCGGTCTCTAAACTATGATCTCTGTAACAGTCCTACTGTGGAACAATCTCCAATCTCTGCTCTCTGCAACTGTCCTTCTGCACCTCAGTGTTCAAACTCTCCTCTTTGTATGTTACTTCTGAAATCAAGTCTCCAACCTCTGCTATATGCAATGGTCCTCCAACCTCTGTTCTCTACAAATGTTATTCTGCACCCCAGTCTCCAAACTCGTCTCTGTGTAACAGTCCTTCTCTACAACAGTCTCCAACCTCTGTTCTCTGTAAGGGTCCTTCTGCACCCCAGTCTTCAACCTCTGCTTTCAGTATCAGTCTTTCAGCACCACATTCTCCAAACTCTGCTCTCTGTAACAGTCATTCTGCACCTCAGTCTGCAAACTCTGATCTCTGCAATAGTCTTTCTGCACCCCAGTCTACAATCTCTGTTCTCTTCAACAGTCCTTCTGCACCCCAGTCTTTAACATTTGCTCTCTGCAACAGTCCTTCTCCACCTCAGTCTCAAACTTTGCTCTCTGCAACAGTCTTTCTGCACCTCACTCACCAAGCTCTGCTTTCTGTATCAGTCCTTCTGCACCCCAGTCTCTAACCTCTGCTCTCTATAACAGTTCTTCTGCACCTCAGTCTCTATAACAGTCCTTCTGCTCCTCAGTCTCAAACCTCAGGCTTTGTGAAACAGTCCTTCTGCACATCAGTCTGAAAACTCTGCTCTCAGCAACGATCCTTCCTCACCTCAGTCTCCAACCTCTGCTCTCTGTAACAGGCCTTCTGTACCTCAGACTCCAAACTCATCTCTCCATGAGATCCTTTTGCAACCCAGTCTTTAAACTCTGCTCTGTGTAATTGTCCTTTTGTACCCTAGTATCCAAGGACTGCTCTCTGTAATGGGACTTCTGCACCCCAATCTCCAAACTCTGCTCTCTGGAAGGGTTCTTCTGTACCTCAGTCTCCAAACTCTTCTCTCTGTAACAGTGCTTCTGCACCTCACCTCAGTCTCCAACCTCCGTTATCTGTATCAGTCCTTCTTCATTCCACGCTCCAACCTCTGCTCTCTGCAGCGATCCTTCTGCACCCCAGGATCAAACCTATGCTCGCTGTAAGGTCCTTCTGCACACCAGTCTCCAACCTCTTCTCTCTGTAACACTCATCTGTACCACAGTCTCCAACTTCTGCTCTCTGTAAGGGTCCTTCTGCTCCTCAGTCTCAGATTTCTGCTCTATGCAACACTCCTTCTGCACCCCAGTCTCCTAAATTTGCTCTCTTAAACAGTTTTTCTGCACCTCAGTCTGTGCTCTGTGTTAAAGTCCTTCTACACCACAGTCTCCAACCTGTGCTCTCAGTAAAAGTCCTTGTGCACCACAGTCTCAAAACTCTGCTCTCTCTAACCATCCTTCTGAACCCAAGTCTCCAAATTCTGCTCTCTGCAATGATCCTTCTGCACCACAGTCTCCAAAGTCTGCTCTCTGTAAGAGTCCTTCTGCACCCCAGTCTTCAATCTCTGCTTTCTGTAACCGTCATCTTCATCTAGTCTCCATTCTCTGCTCTATGCAACAGTTCTTCTTCACCCAAGTCTAAAAAATCTGCTCTCTGAAAAGTCCTTCTAAACCCTTGTCTCTAACCTCTGCTCTGTGTAACAGTCCTTGTACAGCCCAGTCTCCATACTCTGCTCGCCCCCAAAATCCTTCTGCACCTCAGTCTCCATCCTCTTCTCTCTGCAACTGCCCTTTTGCATCCCAGTCTCTAGCATCTTCTCTCTGCAACAGTCCTTCTCCACTCCTGTCTCCAACCTCTGCTCTCTGTAACAGTCTTTCTGGACCCCAATACCCAAACTCTACTCTCTGTAACAGTCCTTCTACACCCCAGTCTAAAACCTCTGCTCTCTGCAAAAGTTTTTCTGCACCCCAGTCTCCAACCTGTTTTCTCTGTAACTATCCTTCTGCACCTCAGTCTCCAAACTCTGCTCTCTGTAAGATCCTTCTGCACTCCAGTCTCCAATCTCGGCTCTCTGTGACAGGCTTTGGGCACCCCTGTCTCCAACCTCTGCTCTCTGTATCACTCCATCTTCACCCCAGGCTCAAACCTCTGCTCTCTGCAACAATCCTTCTGCACCCCAGTCTCCAACCTCTGCTGCCTGAACAGTCCTTGTGAACCCAGTCTCCAACATCTGCTCTGTGCAACAGTTCTTCTGTACCTCAGTCTGAAAAATCTGCTCTCTGCAACAATCCCTCTGCACCCAGTCTCCAAACTCTGCTCTCTGTAACAGTCTTTCTGTACCTCTGTCTCCTACCTCTGCTCTCTGTAAGACCCTTCTGAAAACAAGTCTGCAAACTCTGCTCTCTGTAACAGTCCTTCTGTACCCCAGTCTCCAAAATCTGCTCTCTGTTACAGGCCTTCTGCCACCCAGTCTCCAACATCTGCTCTCTCTAAGAGGCCTTCTGCACCCCAGTCTCCAACCTCTACTCTCTGCAATGATCCATCTGCACCCCAGTCTCCTACCTCTGCTCTCTAAACAGTATTTCTGCACCCCAGTCGCCTACCTCTGCTCTCTGTAAGATCCTTCTGCACACCAGTCTTCAACCCTTGCTCGCTGTAGCAGTCCTTCTGGAACCTAGTCTTCAAACTCTTCTCTCTGAAACGGTCTTCTGCACCCCAGTCTCCAACCTATGTTTTCTGCCACAGTCCTTTTACACCCCAGTCTCTAAACTCTGCTCTCTGTAACAGTCCTTCTGCACCCCAGTATCCAACTCTGCTCTCTGCAACATTCCTTCTGCAACCAGTATCAAATATATGCTCTCTGTAAAAGTCTTTCTGCACCCCGATCTCCAACCTCTGCTCTCTGTAATGATCCTTATCCACCCCAGTCTCAAACATCTGCTCTCTGTAACAGTCCTTCTGCCCCGCAGTCTCCAAACTCTTCTCCCTGTAAGATCCTTCTGAAACCAAGTCTCCAACGTCTGCTATCTGTAACTGTCTTCTGCACCCAAGTCTTTAACCTCTGCTCTCTGCAAAAGTCATTCTGCACATTAGTCTCCAAACTCTGCTTTTTGCATCAGTCCTTATGCACCCAAGTCTCCAACCTCTGCTCTCTGCAACAATCCTTCCTCATCCCAGTCTCCAAACTGTGCTCTCTGTAAAAGTCTTTCTGCACCCCATTCTCTAAACTCTGCTCTCTGTAACGATCCTTCTACACCCCAGTCTCAAACCTCTGCTCTCTGCAACCACCCTTCTGCACCTCAGTCTGCAGCCTCTGCTCTCTGCAACGATCCTTCTGCAGCCCAGTCTCAAACCTCCTCTCGCTGCAACAGTCCTTGTGAACCCCAGTCTTCAACATCTGCTTTTTGCAACAATTCTTCTGTACCTCATGCTGAAAACTCCGCTCTCTGTAATACTCCATTTGCAACCCAATCTCCAAACTCTGCTCTCTGTAACAGTCCTTCTGTATCTCAATCTCCAATCTCTACTCTATGCAACAGTCTTTCTGCGCACAATTCTCCAACATCTGCTCTCTTAAACAGTCCTTCTACACTACAGTCTTCAACTCTGCTCTCTGAAACAGTCCTTCTACACCCCAGTCTCCATACTCTGATCACCCCAACTATCCTTCTGCACCCCAGTCTCCAAACTCTGTTCTCTACTCAGTTCTTATGCACCCCAGTCTCCAACCTCTACTCTCTGTAACAGTCCTTCTGTACTACACTCTCCAACCTTTCTTCTCTGTAAGGGTCCTTATGCACCCCAGTATCCAACCTCTGCTTTCTGTATCATTTGTTTTTAACCAAAGTCTCCAAACTCTGCCCTCTGTAACCATCCTTCTGATACCCAGTCTGCAAACTCTGCTCTTTGCAACAGTCCTTCTGCACCCTAGTCTCCAAATTTGCTCTCTGCAACAGTCTTTTTGCACCCCAGTCTCCAACATCTGCTCTCTGCAACAGTCATTCTCCACCCTAGTCTCCAAACTTTGCTCTCTGTAACAGTCCTTCTGTACTGCATTCTCAAACCTTTGCTCTCTGTAAGGGTACATTTGCACCCGAGTCTCCAACCTCTGCTTTCTGTGTCAGTCCTTCTGCACCACAGTCTCCAACCTCTGTTCTGTGTAACTGCCCTGCACTTTAGTCTCCAAACTCTGCTGTCTGCTACAGTCCTTCTGGACCCCGATCTCCAACCTCTACTCTCTGCAACAGTCCTTCTACGTCCCAGTCTAAAACTTCTGCTCTCTGCAACAATCCTTGTGAACCCCAGTCTCCAACCTCTGATCTCTGTAACAATCCTTATGCACCTCAGTCTCAAACCTCTTCTCTCTGCAACGGTCCTTCTGCACCTCAGTCTCCAACCTCTACTCTCTGTAATACTGCTTCTGCGGCTCAGTCTCCATCCTCTGCTCTCTTTAAGATCCTTCTGCAACCCAGTCTTCAATATCTGCTCTCTGTAGCAATACTTCATCACCCCAGTCTCCAAATTCTGCTCTCTGTAACAGGCCTTCTGCACCCCAGTCTCCAACCTCTGCTTCCTGTATCAGTCCATCTGCACCCCAGTCTCCAACGTCTGCTCTCTTCAACGATCCTTCTGCACCCCAGTCTCTAACTTCTGCTCTCTGCAACAGTCTTTGTGCAACCCAGTCTACAACATCTGCTCTCTGCAACAGTTCTTCTGTACCACAGTCTGAAAACTCTGCTCTCTGCAATAATCCTTCTGCACCCCAGTCTCCAACCTCTGCTCTCTGTAACAGTCCTTCTGCACCTCAGTCTCCTACCTCTGCTTTCAGCAGCAGTCCTTCTGCACCCCAGTCTCCAACCTCTGCTCTCAGCAACATTCCTTCTGCTCCCCAGTATCAAACCTGTTCTCTCTGTAAAAGTCCGTCTGCACCCCAGTCTCCAACCTCTTCTCTTTGTAACGATCCTTCTGCACCTCAGTCTCGAACTTCCACTCTATGTAACAGTCCTTCTGCACCTCAGTCTCCAAACTCTTTTCTCTGTGAGACCTTTCTGAAACTCAGTCTCTGAAGTCTGCCCTCTGAAACAGTCCTTCTGCACCCCAGTCTTTAATCTGCTCTCTGCAACAGTCCTTCTGCACCCAAGTTTCCAACCTCTGCTCTCTGCAACATTCCTTCTGCACCCCATTCTCCAACCTGTGCTCCCTGTAAAAGTCCTTCTGCACACCAGTCTCCAAACTCTGCTCTCTGTAACGATCCTGCTGCACCCAGTCTTGAATCTCTGCTCTCTGCAACGATCCTTCTGCACCTCAGTCTCTAACTTCTGCTCTTTGCAAAGATCCTTCTGCACCACAGTCTGAAACCTCTGCTCGCTGCAACAGTCCTTGTGAATCCCAGTCTCCAACATCTGCTTCCTGAAACAGTTGTTCTGTACCTCAGTCTGATAACTCTGCTCTCTGCCATAATTCATCGGCACCCCAGTGTCCAACCTCTGCTCTGTGTAACAGTCCTTCTGCAGAATAGTTTCCAACCTCTGCTCTCTGTATACGGAATTTTGCAACCCAGTCTCTAAACTCTGCTCTTTATAACAGGCCTTCAGAACCCTAGTCTCCAACCTCTTCTTTCTGCAATGATTTTTCTCCACCCCAGTCTCCAACCTCTGCTCTCGGCAACAGTCCTTCTGCACCATAGTCACCAATCTCTGCTCTCTGTAAGATCTTTATGCACTCCAGTCTCCAACCTCTGCTCTCTGTAACAATCCTTCTGCGCCCCAGTCTTCAACATCTGCTCTCTGCAACAGTTCTTCTGCACTTCAGTCTGAAAACTCTACTCTCTGCATGAACCCTTCTGCACCCCAGTCTCCAACCTATGCTCTCTGTAACAGTTCTGCTGCACCTCAGTCTCACAAGTCTGCTCTCTTTAAGATTCTTCTGCAATTTAGTCTTTAAACTCTGCACTCTGTAACAGTCCTGCTGCACAACAGTCTCCAAACTCTGCTCTTTCTAACAGGACTTCTGCAACCCAGTCTCCAACCTCTGCTCTCTGTAACAGGCCTTCTGCACCCCAGTCTCCAACCTCTTCTCTCTGCAATGATTCTTTTCCACCCAAGTCTCAAACATCTTCTCTCTGCCACAGTCCTTTTGCACCCCAGTCTCCAAACTCTGCTCTCTTTAAGATCCATCTGAACCCCAGTCTCCAACCTCTGCTTTCTTTAACAGTCCTTCTGCACACCAGTCTCCAAAATCTGCTCTCTGAAACAGTCCTTCTGCAACTCAGTCTGAAAACTCTGCTCTCTGCAATGATCCTTTTGCACCTCAGCCTCCTACCTCTATTCTCTGTAAGACCCTTCTGCAACCCAATCTCCAAACTCAGCTCTCTGTAACAGTCCTTCTGCACAACAGTTTTCAAACTCAGCTCTCTGTAACAGGAATTCTGCAACCCAGTCTCAAAGCTATTCTCTCATAACAGTCCTTCTGCACCCCAGATTCCAACCTCTGCTTTTGGCAACAGACCTTCTGCACCCCAGTCTCAAAACTCTGCTCTCTGTAACAATCCTTCTGCACCCCAGTCTTCTACTACTGTTCTTTTTAATATTCCTTCTGCACCTAAATCTCCAACCTCTGCTCTCTACAAAGGTCCTTCTGAACACCTGTCTTCAACCTCTGCTCTCTGCAACAGTACTTCTGCTCCCCAGTCTCCAAACTCTTCTCTCTGCAACAATTATTCTCCATCCCAGTCTCCAACCTCTGCTCTCTGCAACAGTTCTTCTGCACCCCAGTCTCTAAACTCTGCTCTCTTTTACAGTCCTTCTTCAACCTAGTCACTAACATCTGCTCTCATTAAGAGTCCTTCTGCACCCCAGTCTCCACCCTCTGCTTTCTGTATCAGTCCTTCTGCACCCCAGTCTCCAACCTCTGCTCTCTGCAACAGTCTTTCTGCACCCTAGTTAGCAACATCTGATCTCTGCAGCAATCATTCGGCACCCCAGACTCCAACCACTGCTCTCTGTAAAGACATTCTGTACTGCAGTCCAACCTCTGCTCTCTTTAACCTTCTTTCTTCACCACAAACTCCTATCTCTGCTTTTTCTATCAGTCCTTCTGCACCCCAGTCTCAAAACTCTCCTCTTTGTAAGAGTCCTACTGCACATCAGTCTCCAACCTCTTCTCTCTGTAAGATCCTACTGCATCCCATTTCCAAACACTGCTCTCTGTATCATGCTTTCTCTAACCCAGTCTCCAACCTATGCTTTGTGCAATGGTCGAGCTGCACCCTAGTCTCAAACCTCTGTCCTCTGCAACAGTTTTTCTTCTCCCCAGTCTCCAACCTCTGCTCTCTGTAACAGTCCTTCTGTACCGCAGTCTCAAATCTCTGCTCTCTGTAGGACTCTTCTGAAAAACAGTCTCCAAACTCTGCTTTCTGTAACAGTACTTCTGAACCCAGACTCCAAACTCTGCTCTCTGTAACAGTCTTTCTGCACCCAACTCTCCAACCTCTGCTCTCTGTAACTGTCCTTCGGCACCCCCAGTCTCCTCCCTCTGCTCTCTGTAATTATCCTTCTGCACCCAAGTCTCCAACGTCTGCTCTCTGCAACAATCCTTCTTCACCCCAGTCTCCAAACTTTTTCCACTGGAAGCTTCTTCTGCACCCCAGTTTCCAAACTCTTCTCTCGGTAACATTCCTTCTGCACCACAGTCTCTAACGTCTACTCTCTGCAATGGTTTCTATGCACCCCAGTCTCCAACCTTGTTCTCTACAACAGTTCTTCTGCACTGCAGTCTTCAACCTCTGTTCTCTGTAAGGTTCCTTCTGCAGCCCATTCTCCAAACTTTGCTCTCTGTAACAGTCCTTCTGCACCTCACTTTGCAACCTCTGCTCTCTGCAACAGTCCTTCTGCACCCCAGTCTCCAAAATCTGCTTTCTTCAACAGTTTTTTCCCACCCCAGTCTCCAACTTCTGCTCTCTGTTACCGTCCTTCTGTACTTCAGTCTCCAAACTCTGCTCTCTTCAACAGTCCTTCTGCACCTCAGTCTGAAAACTATGTTCTTTGCAATGATCCTTCTGCAACCCTGTCTCCAAACCCTGCTTTCTGTAACAGTCCTTCTTCACCCCAGTCTCCAACCTCTGCTCTTTGTAACAGGCCTTTTGCACCCCATTCTCCAACCTCTGCTCTCTGTAACAGTTCTTCTGCACTAAATCTCCAACATTTGCCAGTGTAACATTCCTACTGTAACGCATTCTCCAAACTCTGCTTCCTGCAACAGTTCGTCTGCACCCCAATCTCCAACCTGTGGTCTTCGCAACAGTCCTTCTACACCCCAGTTTCCAGCCTCTGCTCTCTGAGACAGTCCCTCTGCAACCCAGTCTCCATCCTCTGCTCTCTGAAACAATTCTTCTGCACCTCAGTCTTCAACCTCTGCTTTCTGCAACGGTCCTTCTGCACCTCAGTCTCCAAAAACTATTCTCTGTAAATGTACTTCTGAATCCCTTCTCCAAACTCTGCTCTTTGTAATAGGCCTTCTGCACCCCAGTCTCCAACCTCTGTTCTCTATAACAATCGTTCTGCACTCCAGTCTCAAGATTTTGCTCTCTACAACGATCCTTCTGCATCCCAGTCCCCAAACTCTGCTCTTTGCAACAGTCCTTCTGCACCCCAGTCTCCAACATGTGCTCTCTGCAAAAGTCCTTCTGCACCTCAGTCTGAAAACTCTGTTCTCTACAATGATCCTTCTGCACCGCAATCTCAAGCCTCTGCTCTCTGTAACAGTCCTGCTGTACATCGGTCTACAACTCTGCTCTCTGTAAGATCCTTGTGCAACCTTGTCTGAAAACTCAGCTCTCTATAGGAGTTCTTCTGCACCCTAGGCTCCAACCCCTGCTCTCTGCAATGATCCTTCTGCACCTCAGTCTCGAAACTCTACTCTCTGTAACAGTCCTTCTGCACCCTAGTCTCAAACCTCTGCTGTTTGCAACGATCTTTCTGTACACCAGTTTCCAACATTTGCTCTCTGCAACAGTCCTTCTGCACCCCAGTCTACATCCTCTGCTCTCTGCAACAATCCCTGTGCACCCCAGTATCCAATATCTGCTCTATGCAACAGTCCTTCTGCACCCCTGTCTCCAACCACTTCTCTCTGCAACATTCCTTCTGCACCTCAGTCTGAAAACTCTGTTCTCTGCAATGATCCTTCTGCACCCCAGTCTCCAAATTCTGCTCTCTGTAATACTTCTGTTGCACTTCAGTCTCGAAACTCTGCTCTCTGTAAGATCCTTCTACAACCCTGTCTCCAAACTCTTCTCTCTGTAACAGTCCTTCTGCACCCCAGTCTCCAACCTCTGCTTTTTGCAAGAGTCTTTCTAAAACCCAGTATCCAAACTCTGCTTTCTGCAACAGTCCTTCTGCACCCCAGTCTCCAAATTTTGTTCTCTTTAATAATCCTTCTTTACCTCAGTTACCAAACTCTGATCTCTGCAATGGTCCTTCTGCACCACAATCTCCAACCTCTGCTCTCTGCAACAATCCCTCTGCACCCCAGTCTAAAAAATCTTCTCTCTACAACAATCATTTTGCACCCCAGTTTTCAAACTCTGCTCTCTGCAAAAGTCCTTTTGCAACCCAGTCTCAAACATCTGCTTCCTTCAACAGTCTTTCTGCACCTCTGTCTGACAACTCTGCTCTCTGCAACGATCATTTTGCACCCCAGTCTTCAAACTCTGCTTTATGTAACAGTCTTTCGGCACCTCAGTCTCCAAACTCTTCTTTCTGTAAGATCCTTCTGTACCCCAGTTTCCAAACTCTGCTCTCTGTAATATTCCTTCTGCTCCCCAGTCTCCAACCTCTGCTCTCTGAAACAGTTCTTCTGCTCCACAGTCTCCAACCTCTGCTCTCTGTAATGGTTTTTCTGCACCCCAGTCTCCAAACTCTGATCTCTGTAACAATCCTTCTTGACCCCAGTCTCCAACTTCTGCTCTCTTCAAAAGACCTTCTGTACCCCAGTCTTCAACATCTGCTCTCAGCAACAGTCATTCTGAACCTAAATCTGAAAACTCTGCTCGCTGCAACGATCCTTGTGCACCCCAGTCTCCCAACTCTGCTTTTTGTAATAGTCCTACTGCACCTCAGTCTCCAAAATCTACTCTCTGTAACAGTCCTTCTGCTCCCTAGTCTCCAACATGTGCTCTCAGTAACAGTCCATCTGCTCCCCAGTCTCCAAACTCTGCTCTTTGTAACAGTCCTTCTGTACCTCAGTCTCCAACCTCTGCTCTCTGTAACGGTCGTTCTGCACCCCAGTCTTCAACCTCTCCTTTTTTTATCATTCCTTCTGCACCACAGTTTCCAACCTCTGCTCCCTGCAACAGTACTTCTGCACCTCAGTCTCCATCTTCTGCTCTGTGTGACAGTTCTTTTGCACCCCAGTCTCCAACCTCTGCTCTCTGCAACAGTTCGTCTGCACCCCTGTATCCAATGTCTACACTCTGAAACAGTCATTCTCTAGACCAGTCTCCAACCTATGCTTTCTGTATCAGTCCTCCTGTAGTGCAGTCTCCAAAATCTGCACTCCGTAAGGGTTCTTCTTCTCCCCAGTCTTCGACATCTGCTTTCTGTATCAGTCCTTCTGCAACAAACTCTCAAACCTCTGTATCTGCAACAATCCTTGTACAGCGCATTCTCCAAACTGTGCTATCTGCAACAGTCTTTCTGCACTCCAGGGTCAAACCTCTGCTCTCTGTAACATTCCCTCTGCACCTCAGTCTCCAAACTCAGCTCTCTGCGACAGTTCTTCTGCACCCCAGTCTCTAACCTCTTCTCTCTGCTACAGTTCTTCTGAACCCCAGTCTCCAATATCTGCACTCTGAAAGATTCCTTCTCAACCCCAGTCTCCAACCTCTGCTCTCTGTAACAGGCCTCCTGTACTGCGGTCTTTAAAGTCTGCTCTCTGTAATTTTGCTTCTTCACCACAGTCTCCAACCTCTTCTTTCTCTATTAGTCCTTCTGCACCCCATTCTCCATCCTCTGCTCTTTACAACAGTCCTTCTGCACCCCAGTCTCCAACCTCTGTTCTCTGTAACAGTCCTGCTGTACCACAGTCTCTAAGCTCTGCTCTCTGTAAGATTCTTCTGCAACCCTGTCTCCAAACTCTGCTGTCTGTAACAGTCCTTCTGAAACCCATTCTCAAACCTCTGCTCTCTGTAACAGGCCTTTTGCACCCCATTCTTCAAACTCTGCTCTCTGCAACAGTTCTTCTGCACCCGATTCTCTAAACTCTGCTTTCTGTATCAGTCCATCTGCACCCCAATCTCCAACCTCTGTTCTCTGTAACAGTACTTCTGCATGTCAGTCTACAAACTCTGCTCTCTGCAACAGTTCTTCTGCAACCCAGTCTCCAACATCTTCTCTCCGCAAAAGTCCTTCTGCACCGAAGTCTCCAACCTCTGCCTCTTTAACAGTCCTACTGCAACACAGTCTTCAACCCGTACTCTCTGCAACAGTTTTTCTTCAACCAAATTTCAAAACTGTGCTCTCCCCAACAGTCCTGCTACACCCCATGTCCAGCCTCTGCTCTCTGCAGCAGTTCCTCTGAGACCAAGTCTCCAACGTCTGCCCTCTGTAACAATCCTTCTGCACCTCAGTCTCCAACCTCTGCTCTCTGCAATGATCCTTCTGCACCTCGGGCTCTACTCTCTGTAAAAGTACTTCTGCACCCCATCTCCCAACTCTGCTCTCCGTAACAGGCCTTCTGCACCCCAGTCTCCGACCTCTGTTCTCTATAACGATCCTTCTGCACCCCAGTCTCCAACCTCTGCTCTCAGTAACAGTCCTGCTGCACCTTGGTCTACAACCTCTACTCTCTGGAAGATCCTAGTGCAACCTTGTCTAAAAACTCTGCTCTCTGTAACAGTCTTTCTGCACCTCAGTCTCCAACCTTGCTCTCTGCAACAGTCCTTCTGCACTCCAGTCTCCAACCTCTGCTCTCTGCAACAGTCCTTCTGCACCCCAGTCTCCAACATGTGCTCTCTGCAAAAGTCTTTCTGCACCTCAGTCTGAAAACTCTGTTCTCTGCAATGATCCTATTGCACCCTAGTCACCAAACTCTACTCTCTGTAACAGTCCTGCTGCACCTTTGTCTACAACCTCTGCTCTCTGTAAGATCCTTGTGCAACCTTGTCTAAAAACTCTGCTCTCTGTAACAGTTCTTCTGCACCCTAGTCTCTGAACTCTGCTCTCTGTAACAAGCCTTTTGCACGCCAATCTCCAACCTGTAATCTCTGTAACAGTCCTTTGCACCACAGTCTCCAACCTCTGCTCTCTGCAACAGTCCTTTTGCACATCAGTCTCCAATCTCTGCTCTAAGCAACGATTCATCTGCACCTCAGTATCCAAACTCTACTCTCTGTAACAGTCCTTCTGCTCCCCAGTCTCTAACCTCTGCTGTCTGCAACGATCCTTCTTCACCCCAGTCTGCAGCGTCTGCTCTCTTCAACAAACCTTCTGCACCCCTGTCTCCAACCTCTGCTCTATGTAATATCCTTCTGCACCACAGTTTCAAAACTCTGCTCCCAGTAACATTCCATCTCTACCCCAGTCTCCAACCTTTGCTTTCTGCAACGGTACTGCTGCACATGAGTCTCCAACCTCTGTTCTCAGTAACAGTCCTTCTTTTCCCCATCTTCAGCCTCTTCTCTATAACAGTCCTTCTGCACCTCAGTCTCCAACCTCTGCTCTCTGCAACAGTACTTCTGTACCCCTGTCTCCAAACTGTGATCTCTGTAAGATCCTTCTGCACCCTAGTCTCCAAACTCTGCTCTCTGTAAGAATCCTTATGCACCTCAATCTCCAACATGTGCTCTCTGCAACAGTCCTTCTACACCCGATTCTCTAAATTCTGTTCTCTGCAACAGTCCTTCTGAACCACAGTTTCCAACATCTGCTCTCTGAAACAGTCCTTCTGTACCCTAGTCTCCAACGTATACTCACTGTAACAGTCCTTTTGTACTGCAGTCTCCAAACTCTGCTCTCTCTAAAGGTCCCTTCTGCACCACAGTCTCCAACTCTGCTCTCTGTATCAGTACTTCTGCACCCCAGTCTCCAACCTCTGCTCTCTGTAACATTCCCTCTGCACCTCAGTCTCCAAACTCAGCTCTCTGCGACAGTTCTTCTGCACATTAGTCTCTAACCTCTTCTCTCTGCAACAGTTCTTCTGAACCCCAGTCTCCAATATCTGCACTCTGAAAGAGTCCTTCTCAACCCCAGTCTCCAACCTCTGCTCTCTGTAACAGGCCTCCTGTACTGCGGTCTTTAAAGTCTGCTCTCTGTAACTTTGCTTCTTCACCACAGTCTCCAACCTCTTCTTTCTCTATCAGTCCTTCTGCACCCCAGTTTCCAATCAGTGATCTCTGTAACAGGATTTCTGCATCTCAGTCTTCAAACTCTGCTCTCTGCAACATTTCTTCTGCACCCAAGTCTCCAAACTCTGTTCCCTCAAAAAGTCCTTCTACACCACAGTCTCCAACCTCTGCTATCTGCAACAGTCTTTCTGCACCCCAGTCTCCAAAATATGCTCTCTGTAAAAATCCTTCTGCACCTCAGTCTCCAACCTCTACTCTCTGTCACGGTCGTTCTGCACCTCAGTCTCCAACCTCGTCTCTGTGTAAGATCTTTAGGCAACCAGTCTCCACACTCTTCCCTCTGTAACAGTTCTTCTGCACCCTTTCTCCAAACCTTTCTCTCTGTAACAAGCATTCTGCACCCCTGTCTCCAACCTCTGTTCTCTGTACCAGACCTTCTGCACCCCAGTCTCAAACCTCTGCTCTCTACAACGATCCTTTTTCACCCCAGTCTCAAACATCTGCTCCTTGCAACAATCCTTCTGCACCCAAGTCTCCAAAAACTCCTCTCTGCAACAGTCCTTCTGCACCTCAGTCTGAAAATTCTGTGCTCTGAAATGATCCTTCTGCACTCCAGTCTTTAAACACTGCTCTCTGTAACAGTCTTTCTACTTCCGAGTCTCCAACATCTGCTCTCTGTAAAAGGACCTCCGCAAGTCAGTCTCCAACGTCTGCTCTCTGCAACAGTCATTCTGCACCTGTCTCCAACCTCTGCTCTCTACAACAGTCCTTCTGCACCCTACTTACCAACATCTGCTCTCTGCAACAGTCTTTATTCACCCCAGTCTCCAACATCTGCTCTCTGTAACAGACCTTCTACACCTCAGTCTCCGAAATCTGCTATCTGTAAGATCCTTCTGTAACCCAGTCTTTAAACTCTGCACTCTGTAACAGTCCTTTTGCACCCCAGTCTCCAAACTCTCTTCTCTGTAACAGTCCTTCTGAAACTCAGTCTCCAACCTCTACTCTCTCTAACAGTCCTTCTGCACCTCAGTCTACAATATCTGCTGTCTTTAAAATCCTTCTGCAACAAAGTCTCCAAATTCTGCCATCAGTAACAGTCCTTTTGGAGCCGTTCTACAAACTCTGCTCTCCATAACAGGCCTTCTGAACCGCAGTCTCCAACCTCTGCTCTCTTTAACAGTCCTGCTGCACCTCGGTCTGCAAACTCTGCTCTCTGTAAGATCCTTCTGCAACCTTTTCTAAAAACTCTGCTCTCTGTAACAGTCCTTCTGCACCTCAGTCTCCAACCTCTGTTCTTTGCCACACTTCTTCTGCACCCCAGTCTCCAACCTCTGCTTTCTGTATCAGTCCTTCTTCTCCCCAGTCTACATACTCTGCTCTCTGTAACAGTCCTTCTGCACCTCATATCCAACTCTGCTCTCTGCAACAGTCCTTATGCACCCCAGTCTCCAACTGCTGCAGTCTGCAACATTCCTTCTGCACCTCAGTCTGCAATGTGTGCTCTGTGTAACAGTCCTTCTGCAGCAAAGTCTTCACTTCTGCTCTCTGCAACGATCTTTCTGTACCTCAGTCTTAAAACTCTGCTCTCTGCAACACCTTCTGTACCCCAGTCTCCAACCGCTTGATCTGTAACAGTCCTTGTGCACTTCAGTCTCCAACCTCTGCTCTCTGAAAAATCCTTCTGCACCCCAGTTTCCAAAATCTGCTCTCTGTAATATTCCTTCTCCACGAAAGTCTCAAACCTCTGCTTTCTGCAACAGTCCTGCTGCACCCCAGTCTCAAACCTCTGTACTCTGCGACAGTCCTTCTGCTCCCCAGTCTTCAAACTCTGCTCTTTATAACAGTCCTTCTGCACCTCAGTCTCCAACCTCTGCTCTCTTCAACAGTCTTACTGCATCTCAGTCTCCAAACTGCACTCTGTAACAGTCCTTCTGCACAACAGTCTCCAAACTCTGCTCTCTGTAACAGACATTCTGCACCCCAGTCTATAACCTCTTCTCTCTGCAATGATTCTTCTCCACCCCAGTCTCCAACATCTGATCTCTGCAACACTCCTTTTGAACCCCAGTCTCCAAACTCTGCTCTCTGTAAGATCCATCTCAACCCCAGTCTCCAAATTCTACTCTCTGCAACAGTCCTTCTGCACCCCAGTCTCCAAACTCTGGACTCTGTCACAGTTCTTCTGCACCTCAGTCTCCAACCTCTGCTCTGTGTAACAGTCTTTCTGTACCCCAGGTTCTAAAATCTGCTCTCTTAAACGATCCTTCTGGAACCCAGTCTCTAATGTCTGCACTTTGCAACAGTCTTTCTGCACCACAGTCTCCAAACTCTGCTCTCTGTAAGATCTATCTGCACTCCAGTTTCCAAACTCTGCTCTGTGTTACATTCCTTCTCAACCCCAATCTCAAACCTCTGTCCTCTGCAACAGTTTCTATGCTTCCCAGAATCGAGATCTGCTCTCAGTAACAGTCCTTCTGTACCGCAGTCTTTAACCTCTGCTCTTTGTATCGATCCTTCTACACCCCAATCTCCATTTCTGCTTTCTGTATCAGTCTGTCTGAACCCCAGTATCCAACCTCTGTTCTCTGTATCTATCCTTCTGCACCTTAGTCTCTAACATGTGATCTATGTAAGAGCCCTTCTGAACCCCAATCTCCAACCTCTGCTCTCTGTAACAGTCCACCTGCACCTCAGTCTCCAAACTCTGCTCTCTGTAAGATCCTTCAGCAACCCAGTCTCCAAACACTGCTCTGTATAACAGTCCTCCTGCACCCCAGTCTCCAAACTCTCCTCTCTGTAACCGGCCTTCTGCACGCCAGGCTCCAAACTCTGCTCTCTGCAACAATACTTCTGCACCCCAGTCTCCAAACTCTGCTCTCTGCAATGATCCTACTGCACCCCAGTCTCCAAATTCTGATCTCTACAATAGTCCTTCTGCACATCAGTCTCCAAATTCTGCTCTCTGTAAGATCCTTCTGCACCCCTTTCTTCTAGCTCTGCTCTTTGCAACAGTCCTTCTGCACCACAGTCTCCAAACTCTGCTCTCTGTAAGATCGTTCAGCACCTAAGTCCCCAACCTGTTCTCAAATTTCTAAATTCGTCTCTCTGTAACATTCCTTCTTCACCCCAGTATTTAACCTCTGCTTTCTGCAAGTGTTCTTCGGCACCCAGTCTCCAAACTCTGTCCTCTGCAACAGTCCTTCTGCTTCCCACTTTCTAACATCTGCTCTCTCTAACGGTCCTTCTTAAGCCCAGTCTAAAACCTCTGCTCTCTGTATCTATCTTTCTGCACCTCAGTCTCCAACCTGTTCTCTCTGTAACATTCCTTATGAACCCCAGTCTCCAACTCTGCTCTGTGTAACAGTTATTCTATACAGCAGTCACCAAACTCTGGTCTCTGTAACGGTCCTTCTGCACCCCTATTTCTAACCTCTGCTTTCTGAAACAGTCCTTCTGCACCTCAGTCTCCAAACTCTGCTCTCTGTAACAGTCCTTCTACACCTCAGTCTCCAACCTCTGCTCTCTTTAACAGTCCTTCTGCACCTCAGTCTGACAACTCTGCTCTCTGCAAGATCCTTCTGCACCCCACTCTCCAAACACTGCTCTCTGTAACAGTCAACCTGCACCTCAGTCTCCAACCTCTCCTCTCTGTAACAGGCCTTCTGCAGCCCAGTCTCCAAAATTTGCTCTCGGCATTATCCAACTGCACCCCACTCTCCAACCTCTGATCTCTGCAACAGTCCTTCTGCACCTCAGTCTCCAAATTCTGCTCTCTGTAAGATGCTTCTGCACCACTGTATCCAACCTCTGCTCTCTGTAAGAGTCCTTCTGGACCTCAGTCTCTTACCTCTGCTCTCTGTAACAGTCCTTCTGCACCTCAGTCTCCCAACTCGGCTCTCTGTAAGATCCGTTTGCAACCAAGTCTTTAAATCTGCACTCTCTAAGAGTACTTCTGCTCTCTGTAAGAGAGTACTTCTGCAAAAAAGTCTCCAACCTCTTCTCTCTGCAACGATTCTTCTCCACCCCAGTCTCCAATATCTGCTCTCTGAAACAGTCCTTCCGCACAACAGTCTCCAAAGTCTTCTCACTGTAACAGTCCTTCTTCACCCTAGTCTTCAAACTCTGCTCTCTGTAAGATGTATCTGCACTCCAGTTTCCAAACTCTGCTCTCTGTAACATTCCTTCTCCACTCCAGTATTCAACCTCTGTCCTCTGCAACAGTCCTTCTGCTCCCCAGTCTCGAATATCTTCTCTCTGTAACAGTCCATTTGTACCGCAGTCTCTAACCTCTGCTCTTCGTAATGGTCCTTTTACACCCCAGTCTCCAAACTCTGCTTTCTGTATCAGTCTGTCTGAACCCCAGTCTCCAACGTCTGTTTTCTGTATTTATCCTTCTGCACCTCAGTCTCCAACCTGTGCTCTATGTAAGAGTCCTTCTGCAACCCACTCCAACATCTGTTCTGGATAACAGTCCTATACCACAGTCTCCAAAATCTGCTCTCTGTAGAAGTCCTTCTGCAACCCAATTTCAAAACTCTGTTTCCTGTAACAATCTTTCTGCACATGAGTCTCCAAACTCTGCTCTCTGTAACAGTCCTTCTACACCCCAGTCTCCAAACTGTGCTTTCTGTATCAATCTTTCTGAACCCCAGCCTCTAACCTCTGTTCTCTGTATTTATCCTTATGAACCTCAGTCTCAAACCTCTTCTCTATGCAACAGTCCTTCTATACTGCAGTCTTCAAACTCTGCTCTCTGTAAAGGTCTTTCTGCAGCACATACTCCGAACTCTGCTTTCTGTATTAATCCTTCTGCACCCTAGTCTCCAAATTCTGCTCTCTCTAAGAGTCTTTCTGCACCTCAGTATTCAACCTCTGCTCTCTGTAACAGTCCTTCTGAACCGCAGTCTCCAAACTGTGCTCTCTGCAACAATACTTCTGCCCCTCAATCTCCAACCTCTGCTCTATGTAACAAGAATTTTGCACGTCAGTCTCCAACCTCTGCTCTCCGCAACAGTCATTCAGCACTCCAGTCTCCAAACTCTGCTCTCTGCAACAGTCCTTCTGCACCCCAGTCTCCAACCTCTGCTCTCTTCAAAAGTCCTTATCCACCGAAGTCTCCAACCTCTGCTCTCTGTAAGATCCTTCTGCACTCCAGTATCCAAACTCGGCTCATTGTAACATTACTTCTCTACCCCATTCTTTAACCTCTGCTTTCTGCAAATGTCCTGCAACACCCCAGTCTCCAGCCTCTGTCTTCTGAAACAGTCCTTCAGCTCCCCAGTCTCCAACCTCTGCTCTTTGCAACAGTCTTTCTTCACCCAGCCTCCAAACTCTGCTCTCTATAACAATCCTCTGCACCTCAATCTCCTAACTCTGTTCTCTGCAACTGTCCTTCTGCACCTCAGTCTCCAACCTCCACTCTCTGTAACAGTCCTTCTGCACTTCACTCTCCAAACTCTGCTGTCTGCAACAGTCCTTCTGCACCCCAGTCTCCAACCTCTGCTCTCTGTAACAATCCTTATGTACCACAGTCTTCAACCTCTGCTCTCGGTAACGGTCTTTCTGCACCCCAGTCTCCAAAATCTGCTTTCTGTATCTGTCCTTCTAAACCCCAGTCTCAAAACTCTGCTCTCAGTAACTATCCTTCTGCACCTTAGTCTCCAACCTCTGCTATCTGTTACAGTTTTTCTATACTGCAGTCTACAAACTCTGTTCTTACTTACGGTCCTTTTGCACCCCAATTTCCAACAACTTCTTTCTGTAAAAGTCGTTCTGCACCTCAGTCTCCAAACTCTGTTCTCTGTAACAGTCTTTCTACACATCAGTCTCCAACCTCTGCTCTCTGTAAGAGTCCATCTGCACCTCAGTCTGATACCTCTGCTCTCTGAACGATCCTTCTGAACCCCAGTCTCCAACCACTGCTCTCTGGAACAGTCCACCTGCACCTCAGTCTCCAACCTCTGCTCTCTGTATAATCCTTCAGTAACTCAATCTTCCAACTCTGCTCTCTATAACAGTATTTCTGCACCCCAGTCTCCAACCTCTCCTCTCCGTAACAGGCCTTTTGCACGAGAGTCTCAAATGTCTGCTCTCTGTAGCAGGCCTTCTGCACCCCAGTCTCCAACCTCTGCTCTCTGCAACGATCCTTCTGCACACCAGTCTCCAACTTATGCTCTCTGCAATGATCCTACTGCACCCCAGTCTCCAAACTCTGATTAAAGCAACAGTTTTTCTGCAACTAAGTCTCCAAATTCTGCTCTCTGTAAGATCCTTCTGCACCCCTGTCTCCAAGCTCTGCTTATTGCCACGATCCTTCTGCACCCCAGTGTCCAACCTCTGCTCTATGTAACAAAATTTTACACCTCATTCCCCAAGCTCTGCTCTCTGCCACAGTCCTTCTCCACCCCAGTCTCCAACTTCTGCTCTCTCTAAGAGTCCTTCTGCACCTCAGTCTCTAACCTCTGCTCTCTGCAACATTCCTTCTGCAGCCCAGTCTCCATCCTCTGCTCTCGGCAACAGTCCTTCTGCACCCCAGTCTTTAACCTCTGCTCTCTGCAACAGTCCTTCTGCACCCCAGTCTCCAAACTCTGCTCTCTGCAACAATCCTTCTGCACCTCAGTCTCCAAACTCTGTTCTCTTCAACGGTCCTTCTGCACCTCAGTCTCCAACCTCTACTCTCTGTAACAGTCCTTCTGAACTTCACTCTCCAACCTCTGCTCTCTGTAGGATCCTACTAAAACTAAGTCTCAAACCTCTGCTCTCTGTATCTATCCTTCTGCACCTCAGTCTCCAACCTCTGCTCTCTGTAACAGTCCATCTGCACCTCAGTCTGACACCTCTGCTCTCTTCACGATCCTTCTGCACCCCAGTCTCCAAGCACTGCTCTCTGTGACAGTCCACATGTACCTCAGTCTCCAACCTCTGCTCTTTGTAAGATCCTTCAGAAACTCAGTCTCGAAACTCTGCTCTCTATAACAGTCCTTCTGCACCCCAGTCTCCAACCACTCCTCTCTGTAACAGGCCTTTTGCACGCCAGTCTCTAAACTCTCCTCCCTGTAGCAAGCCATCTGCACCACAGTCTTCAACCTCTGCTCTCTGCAACGATCCTTCTGCACCCCAGTCTCCAACCTCTGTTCTCTGCAATGACCCTACTTCACCCAAGTCTCCAACCTCTGATCTTTGCAACAGCTCTTTTGCAACTCTGTCTCTAACTTCTGGTCTCTGTAAGATCCTTCTGCACCCTTGTCTCCAAGCTCTGCTTATTGCAACGATCTTTCTGCACCCCAGTGTCCAACCTCTGCTCTATGTAACAAAATTTTTCACCTCAGTCTCCAAGCTCTGCTCTCTGCAACAGTCCTTCTGCACCCCAGTCTCCAACTTATGCTATCTGCAATGATCCTAGTGCACCCCAGTCTCCAACATCTACTCTCTGCAACATTTTTTCTGCAGCCCAGTCTTCATCCTCTGCTCTCTGCCACAGTCCTTCTTCACCCCAGTCTCCAACCTCTGCTCTCTGCAACAGTCCTTCTGAACCCCAGTCTCTAAACTCTGCTCTCTGTAACAATCCTTCTGCACCTCAGTCTCCATACTCTGTTCTCTGCTACAGTCCTTCTGCACCTCAGTCTCCAACTTCTAGTCTCTGTAACAGACCTTCTGCACTTCACTCTCCAACCTCTGCTCTCTGTAGGATCCTTCTAAAACCCAGTCTCAAACCTATGCTCTCTGTATCTATTATTATGCACCTCAGTCTCCAACCTCTGCTTTCTGTTACAGTTTTTCTATACCGCTATCTCTAAACTCTGGTCTCTGTTACGATCCTTCTGCACGCCAATTTCCAACCACTTCTTTCTGTAACAGTCCTTCTGCACCTCAGTCTCCAAACTCTGCTCTCTGTAACAGTCCATCTACACCTCAGTCTCCAACCTCTGCTCTCTGTAACAGTCCTTCTGCACCTCAGTCTGACACCTCTGCTCTCTGCACGATTCTTCTGCACCCTAGTCTCCAAACACTGTTCTCTATAACAGCCCTTCTGAACACCAGTCTCAAAACTCTGCTCTCTGTTCTCTATAACAGTCCTTCTGCACACTAGTTACCAACATCTTCTCTCTGCAACAGTCCTTCTGCACCTTAGTCTTAAAACTCTGCTCTCTGCAACGACCCTTCTGCACCCCAGTCTCCAACCTCTGCTCTCTGCAACGATCCTTCTGCACCCCAGTCTTCAACCTCTGCTCTCTGCAATGATCCTACTGCACCCCAGTCTCCAACCTCTGATCTTTGCAACAGTCCTTTTGCAACTCTGTCTCCAACTTCTGTTCTCTGTAAGATCCTTCTGCACCCCTGTCTCCAAGCTCTGCTTATTGCAACGATCCTTCTGCACCCCAGTGTCCAACCTCTGCTCTATGTAACAAAATTTTGCACCTCATTCTCCAAGCTCTGCTCTCTGCAACAGTCCTTCTGCACCCCAGTCTCAAACTTCTGCTCTCTCTAAGAGTCCTTCGGCAACTCAGTCTCCAACATTTACTCTGTGCAACATTCCTTCTGCAGCCCAGTCTTCATCCTCTGCTTTCTGCAACACTCCTTCTGCACCCCAGTCTCCAAACTCTGCTCTCTGTAACAATCCTTCTGCACCTCAGTCTCCAACTGTTCTCTGCAACGGTCCTTCTGCACCTCTGTCTCCAACCTCTACTCTCTGTAACAGTCCTTCTGCACTTCACTCTCCAACCTAAAACCCAGTCTCAAACCTCTGCTCTCTGTATGTATTATTCTGCTCCTCAGTCTCCAACCACTGCTCTCTGTTACAGTTTTTCTATACTGCAGTCTCCAAACTCTGGTCTCTGTTACGGTTCTTCTGCACCCCAATTTCCAACCTCTGCTTTCTGTAACAGTCCTTGTACACCTCAGTCTCCAAACTCTGCTCTTTGTAACAGTCCATCTACACCTCAGTCTCCAACCTCTGCTCTCTGTAACAGTCCTTCTGCACCTCAGTCTGACACCTCTGCTCTCTGCACGATTCTTCTGCACCCTAGTCTCCAAACACTGTTCTCTATAACAGCCCTTCTGAACACCAGTCTCAAAACTCTGCTCTCTGTTCTCTATAATAGTCCTTCTGCACACTAGTTACCAACATCTTCTCTCTGCAACAGTCCTTCTGCACCTCAGTCTTAAAACTCTGCTCTCTGTAACGACCCTTCTGCACCCAAGTCTCCAACTTCTGCTCTCTGCAACGATCCTTCTGCACCCCAGTCTCCAACCTCTGATATTTGAAACAGTCCTTTTGCAACTCTGTCTTCAACTTCTGTTCTCTGTAAGATCCTTCTGCACCCCTGTCTCCAAGCTCTGCTTATTGCAATGATCCTTCTGCACCCCAGTGTCCAACCTCTGCTCTATGTAACAAAATTTTACACCTCATTCTCCAAGCTCTGCTCTCTGCAACAGTCCTTCTGCACCCCAGTCTCAAACTTTTGCTCTCTCTAAGAGTCCTTCCGAAACTCAGTCTCCAACATCTACTCTGTGCAACATTCCTTCTGCAGCCCAGTCTTCATTCTCTGCTCTCTGCAACAATCCTACCGCACCTCAGTCTCCAACCCCTGCTGTCTGTAACAATCCTTCTGCACACCAGTCTCTAAAATCTACTCTCTGCAACCGTCTTTTTCCACCCCAGTTTCCAATATCTGCTCTCTGCAACAGTCCTTCTGCACCCAAATCTCCAAACTCTGCTCTCTGCAACGAACCTTGTGGACCCCAGTCTCCAACGTCTGCTCTCTGCAACAGTGCATCTGCAATACAGTCTCCAACCTCAGCTCTCTATAAAATCTTTCTGCACTCCAGTTTTCAGACTCTGCTCTCTGTAAAATTTCTTCTCCATCCCAGTCTCAAACCTCTGTCCTCTGCAACAGTCCTTCTGCTCCCCAGTCTCCGAGATCTGCTCTCTGCAATGATCCTTCAGCATCCCAATCTCCAACCTCTGCTCTCTGCAATGATCCTACTGCACCCCATTATCCAACCTCTGATCTCTGCAACAGTCCTTCTGCACCTCAATCTCTAACTTCTGCTCTATGTAAGATCCTTCTGCACCCCTGTCTCTAAGCTCTGCTATTTGCAACGATCCTTTTGCACCCCAGTATACAACCTCTGTTCTATGTAACAGGACTTCTGCACCTCAGTCTCCAACCTCTACTCTCTGCAACAGTCCTTCTGCACCCCAGTCTCTAAATTCTGCTCTATGCAACAGTCCTTCTGTACTGCATTCTCCAAACTCTACTCTCTATAACATTCTTTCTGCACCCAATACAAGAGTCTCTGCTTTCTGTATCAGTCCTTCTGCAGCCCAGTCTCTAACTTCTGCTCTAAGTGTCCTTCTGCACCTTAGTCTCCAAGCACTGCTCTCTGCAACAGTCCTTCTGCACCACAGTCTGAAAACTCTGCTGTCTGAAACGAACCACCAGCACCCCAGTCTCCTACCTCTGCTGTCTGTTACAATCCTTCTGCACCTCAGTCTCCGTCATCTGCTCTCTGTAATATCCATCTGAACCCCAGTCTCCAACATCATCTCTCTGTAACAGTCCTTCTGCACCTCAGTTTCCAACCTCTGCTCTCTACAAAAGCCTTTTGCACCCCAGTCTGCAAACTATGCTCTCTGCAACGATCTTTCTGGACCCCAGTCTCTAACGTCTGCTCTCTGCAACAGTCCTTCTGCACCACAGTCTCCAACCTCTGCTCTCTGTAAGATCTTTCTGAACTCTAGTTTCCAAACTCTGCTCTTTCTAACATTCCTTCTCCACGCTAGTCGCCAAACTCTGCTTTCTGCAAGGGTCATGTGGCACCCCAGTCTTCAAACTCTGTCCTCTGCAACAGTACTTCTGATCCCAAGTCTCCAATATTTTCTCTTTGTAACAGTCTTTCTGTACTGCATTCACCAAACTCTGCTCTCTCTAACGGTCCTTCTGCACCCTAGTCTCCAACCTCTGCTTTCTGTATAAGTCCTTCTGAACCCCAGTCTCCAACCTCTTCTCTCTGTGTCTATCCTTCTTCACCTCAGTCTCCAACCTGTGCTTTCTGTAACAGTCCTTCTGCTCCCAAGTCTCCCAACTCTGCTCTATGTAACAGTCCAGCTATACCGTAGTCTCCAACCTCTGCTCTCTGTAACGGTCCTTCTTCACCCTAATTTCCAACCTCTGCTTTCTGTAACAGTCTTTCTGCACCTCAATCTCCAAACTCTGCTCTCCATAACAGTCCTTCAACACCTCAATCTCCAAACTCTGCTCTCTGTAACAGTACTTCTGCATCTCAGTCTTAAACCTCTCCTCTCCACGATCCTTCTGCACCTCAGTCTCCAACCACTGGTCTCTGTAATAGTCCACCTGCACCTTACTCTTCAACCTCTGCTCTCTGTAATATTCGTCAGCAACCTTTTCTTCAAAATCTGCTCTCTGTACCAGTCCTTCTGAACCTAGGTCTCCAACCTCTCCTCTCTGTAACAGGCCTTCTGCACGCCAGTATCCAAATCTGCTCTCTTTAGCAGGCCTTCTGCACGCAAGTCTCCAACCTCTGCTCTCTGCAAGGATCTGTCTGCACCCCAGTCTTTAACCTCTGCTCTCTGCAATGATCCTACTGCACCCCAGTCTCCAACCTCTGATCTCTACAACAGTCCTTCTGCACCTCAGCTTCAAATTCAGCTCTCTGTAAGATCCTTCTGCACCACTGTCTCCAACCTCTTCTCTCAGTAACATTTCTTCTTCACCCCAGTATTCAACCTCTGCTTTCTCTATCAGTCCTTCTGAACCCCAGTCTCCTACCTCTTCTCTCTGTGTCTATCCTTCTTCACCTCAGTCTCCCACCTGTTTTTTCTGTAACAGTCCTTCTGCACCCAAGTCTCTCACCTTGGCTCTCTGTAACATTCCTTCTATACCTTAGTCTCCAAACTCTGCTCTCTGTAACGGTCTTTCTGCACCCCAATTTCCAACCTCTGCTTTCTGTAACAGTCCTTGTACACCTCAGTCTCCAAACTCTGATCTCCGTAACAGTCTTTCTACACCTCAATCTCCAAACTCTGCTCTCTGTAATAGTACTTCTGCACCTCGGTCTGAAACCTCTCCTCTGCACGATCCTTCTACACCCCAGTCTCCGACCACTGCTCTCTGTAACATTCCACCTGCACCTTAGTCTCCAACCTCAGCTCTCTGTAAACTCCTTCAGCAACCCTTTCTTCAAAATCTGCTCTCTGTACCAGTCCTTCTGCACCCCAGTCTCCAACCTCTCCTCCCTGTAACAGGCCTTCTGCACGCCTGTCTCCAAATCTCATCTCTTTAGCAGGCCTTCTGCACGCAAGTCTCCAAACTCTGCTCTCTGCAACGATCCTTCTGCACCCCAGTCTTTAACCTCTGCTCTATGCAATGATCCTACAGCACCCCAGTCTCCAACCTCTGATCTCTACAACAGTCGTTCTGCGCCTCAGTCTCCAAATTCTGCTCTATGTATGATCCTTCTGCACCGCTGTCTCCAACCTCTGCTCTCTGTAACAGTCCTTCTTTACCCCAGTCTCCAACCTCTGTTCTCCACAACAGTTATTCTGCACCCCAGTCTCCAAACTCTGCTCTCTGCAACAGTCTTTTGGCACCCTAGTTACCAACATCTGCTCTCTTTTACAGTCCTTCTCCACCGCAGTCTCATACCTCTGCTCTATGTAACAGTCCTCCTGTACTGCAGAATCCAAACTCTGCTCTCTGTAAGGGTCTTTCTGCACCCCAGACTCCAATCTCTGCTTTCTGTATCAGTCCTTCTGCAACCAAGTATCTCACCTCTGCTCTCTATAACAGTCCTTCTGCACCCCAGTCTCCAAAGTCCGCTATCTGCAACAGTCCTTCTGCACCCCAGTCTCAAACCTCTGCTCTCTGTAACAATTCTTCTCTACCTCAGTCTCCAAACTCTTTACTCTTCAACGTTACTTCTGCAACTCAGTCTCCAACATCTACTCTCTGTAACAGTCTTTCTGCACCTGATTCTTCAACCTCTGCTCTCTGTAGGATCCTTCTCCAACCCAGTCTCCAAACTCTGCTCTCTGTAACAGTCTTTCTGCACACCAGTCTCCAACCTCTGCTCTCTGCACCGATCCTTCTTCACCCCAGTATCCAACCTCTGCTCTCTGCAACAGTCCTTCTGCACACCAGTCTTCAACATATGCTCTCTGCAACAGTCCTTCAGCAACTCAGTCTAAAAACTCTGCTCTCTGGAAGGATCCTTCTGCACCTCAGTCTGCTCTCTGTAAGACCCTTCTGAAACCAAGTCTCCAAACTCTGCTCTCTGTAACAGTCTTTCTGCAGAATAGTTTTTAACCGCTGCTCTCTGTAACAGGAATTTTACAACCCAGTCTCCAAACTCTGCTCTCTGTAACAGGCCTTCAGAACCCCAGTCTCCAACCTCTTCTCTCTGCAATGATTTTTCTCCACCCCAGTCTCCAACTTCTGCTTTCGGAAACAGTCCTGCACACTAGTCACCAACCTCTGCTCTCTGTAAGATCCTTATGCACTCCAGTCTCCAACCTCTTCTCTGTGCAACGATTCTTTTCCATCCCAGTCTCCAACATCTGCTCTCTGCAACAGTCCTTTTGCACTCCAGTTACTAAACTCTGCTCTCTGTAAGATCCATCTGAACCCCAGCCTCCAACCTCTGTTCTCTGTAACAGTTCTTGTCCACACAAGTCTCCAAACTCTGCTCTCTGTAACTGTCCTTCTGCACCTCAGTCTCGAAACTCTGCTCTCTGTAACAGTCCATCTGCACCTCAGTCTCTAAAATCTGCTCTCTGCAACGATCCTTCTGGACCCCAGGCTGCAAATTCTTCTCTGTGCAACAGTCCTTTTGTACCACAGTCTCCAACCTCTGCTCTCTGTAAGATCCTTCTGCACTCCAGTTTCTAAACTATGCTCTCTGTAACATTCCTTCTCCACCCTAGTCTCCAACTCCTGTCCTCTGCAACAGTCCTTCTGTGATCTTCTCTGTGTAACAGTCCTTCTGTACCACAGTCTCCAACCTCTGCTCTCTTTAACCGTCCTTCTACACCCCAATTTCCAACCTCTGCTTTCTGTAAAAGTCCTTCTACACCTAAGTCTCCAAACTCTGCTCTCTGTAACACTTTTTTTACACCTCAGTCTTCAACATCTGCTTCTGTAATAGTCCTTCTGCACCCAAGTCTCCAACCTCTGCTATTGGTAACAGTTCTATACCGCAGTCTTCAACCTCTGCTCTCTTTAATAATCCTTCTGTATCCAAATTTCCAAACTCTGCTTCCTGTAACAGTCCGTCTGCACCTTAATCTCCAAACTCTGTTCTCTTTAACAGTTCTTCTACACCCCAGCCTCCAACATATGCTCTCTGCAACAGTCCTTCTGTACCTCAGTCTGAAAACTCTGCTGTCTGAAACGAACCTTCTACACCCCAGTCTCCTACCTCTGCTCTCTTTAAGAGTCCATCTACACCTCAGTCTCCAATCTCTGCTCTCTTTAACAGTTTTTCTGCACCTCAGTCTTCAAATTCTGCTCTCTGTAAGAGAGTACTTCTGCAAAAAAGTCTCCAACCTCTTCTCTCTGCAACGATTCTTCTCAACCGCAGTCTCCAATATCTGCTCTCTGCAACAGTCCTTCCGCACAACAGTCTCCAAACTCTTCTCATTGTAACAGTCGTTCTTCACCCTAGTCTCCAAACTCTGCTCTATGCAATGATCCTTCTGGACCCTAGACTTCAATGTCTGCTCTCTGCAACAGTTTTTCTGCACCACAGTCTCCAACCTCTGCTCTCTGTAAGATGTATCTGCACTCCAGTTTCAAAACTCTGCTCTCTGTAAGATTCTTTCTCCACCCCAGTCTTCAAACTCTGTCCTCTGAAAAAGTCCTTCTGCTTCCCAGTCTCAAATATCTGCTCTCTGTAACAGTCATTCTGTACTGCAGTCTCCAACCTCTGCTCTTCGTAACGGTCCTTCTAAACCCCAGTCTCCAACCTCTGCTTTCTGTATCAGTCTGTCTTAACCCCAGTCTCCAACGTCTGTTTTCGGTATCTATCCTTCTGCACCTCAGTCTCCAACCTGTGCTCTATGTAAGAGTCCTTCTGCAACCCAGTCTCTAACATCTGTTCTGGATAACAGTCCTATAACACAGTCTCCAACATCTGCTCTCTGTAAAAGTCCTTCTGCAACCCAATTTCAAAACTCTGCTTCCTTTAACAATTTTTCTGCACATGAGTCTCCAAACTCTGCTCTCTGTAACAGTCCTTCTACACCCCAGTCTCCAAATTCTGCTTTCTGTATCAGTCTTTTTGAACCCCAGTCTCTAACCTCTGTTCTCTGTATCTATCCTTCTGAACCTCAGTCTCAAACCTCTTCTCTATGCAACAGTCCTTCTATACTGCAGTCTTCAAACTCTGCTCTCTGTAAAGGTCTTTCTGCAGCACATACTCCGAACTCTGCTTTCTGTATTAATCCTACTGCACCCTAGTCTCCAAATTCTGCTCTCTCTAAGAGTCTTTCTGCACCACAATTTCCAACCTCTGCTCTCCGCAACAGTCCTTCAGCACTCCAGTCTCCAAACTCTGCTCTCTGCAACAGTCCTTCTGCACCCCAGTCTCCAATCTCTGCTCTCTTTAAAAGGACTTCTCCACCCCAGTCTCCAACCTCTTCTCTCTTCAACAGTCCTTCTGCACCAAAGTATCCAACCTCTGCTCTCTGTAAGACCCTTCTGCACTCCAGTATCCAAACTCGGCTCTCTGTAACATTACTTCTCCACCCCATTCTTTAACCTCTGCTTCTTGCAAATGCCCTGCAACAGTCCAGTCTCCAACCTCTGTCTTCTGCAACAGTCCTTCAGCTCCCAAGTCTCCAACCTCTGCTCTCTGCAACAGCCCTTCTGCACCCAGCCTCCAAACTCTGCTCTCTATAACAAGCCTCTGCACCTCAGTCTCCAAACTCTGTTCTCTGCAACTGTCCTTCTGCACCTCAGTCTCCAACCTCCACTCTCTGTAACAGTCCATCTGCAGTTCACTCTCCAAACTCTGCTCTCTGCAACAGTCCTTCTGCACCCCAGTCTCCAACCTCTGCTCTCTGTAACAATCCTTATGTACCGCAGTATCCAACCTCTGCTCTCGGTAATGGTCCGTCTGCACCCCAGTCTCCAAACTCTGCTTTCTGTATCTGTCCTTCTGAACCCCAGTCTCAAACCTCTGCTCTCAGTATCTATCCTTCTGCACCTCAGTCTCCAACCTTTGCTATCTGTTACAGTTTTTCTATACCGCAGTCTCCAAACTCTGGTCTTTCTTACAGTCCTTTTGCACCCCAATTTCTAACAACTTCTTTCTGTAAAAGTCGTTCTGCACCTCAGTCTCCAAACTCTGTTCTCTGTAACAGTCTTTCTACACATCAGTCTCCAACCTCTGCTCTCTGTAAGAGTCCATCTGCACCTCAGTCTGACATATCTGCTCTCTGAACGATCCTTGTGCACCCCAGTCTCCAACCACTGCTCTCTGGAACAGTCCACCTGCACCTCAGTCTCCAACCTCTGCTCTCTGTATAATCCTTCAGTAACTCAATCTCCCAAATCTGCTCTTTATAACAGTCCTTTTGCACCCCAGTCTCCAACCTCTCCTCTCTGTAACAGGCTTTTTGCATGCCAGTCTCCAAACTCTGCTCTATGCAAGGATCATTCTGCACCCCTGTCTCCAACATCTGCTCTCTTCAATGATCCTACTGCACCCCAGTCTCCAACCTCTCATCTCTGAATCAGTCTTTCTGCACCTCAGTCTCTAACTTCTGCTCTCTGAAATATCATTCTTCACCCCTGTCTGAAAGCTCTGATCCTTGCAACGATCTTTCTGCACCCCATTCTCCAACTTCTGCTCTATGTAACAGGACTTCTGCACCTCAGTCTTTAATCTCTGCTCTCTGAAACAGTCCTTCTGCACCCCAGTCTCCAAACTCTGCTCTCTGCAACAGTCCTTCTATACTGCAGTCTCCCACCTCTACTCTCTGTAAC
>NW_027521571.1:39911-70926 GCF_052094955.1 Ictidomys tridecemlineatus
AACAGTCCTTCAGCACCTCAGTCTCCCCAACTCTGCTCTCTATAAGATTCTTCTGCAACCCAGTCTTTAAACTCTGCACTCTGTACCAGTCCTTCTGCACCCCAGTCTCCAACATCTGCTCTGGATAACAGACCTATACCAAAGTCTCCAACATCTGCTCTCTGTAAAAGTCTTTCTGCACCCCAATTTCAAAACTCTGCTTCTTGTAACAGTCCTTCTGCACCTGAGTCTGCAAACTCTGCTCTCTGTAACACTCCTTTTACACCCCAGTCTCCAAACTCTGCTTTCTGTATCAGTCTTTCTGAACCCCAGTCTCCAACATCTGTTCTCTGTATATATCCTTCTGCAACTCAGTCTCCAACCTCTTCTCTATGCAACAGTCCTTCTATAGTGCAGTTTAAAAAACTCTGCTCTCTGTAAAGATCTTTCTGCAGCGCAGACTCCAAATTCTGCTTTCTGTACCAGGTTCTCTTCACACTATTCTCCAAATTCTGCTCTCTCTAAGAGTCTTTCTTCACCTCAGTATCCAACCTCTGCTCTCTGCAACAGTCCTTCTCCACCCCAGTCTCCAACGTCTTCTCTCTCTAACAGTCCTTCTGCACCCCAGTTTGCAGACTCTGATCTCTGTAACAATCCTCCTGCCCCTCAGTCTCCAACCTCTGCTCTATGTGACAAGACTTCTGCACGTCAGTCTCCAACCTCTGCTCCCTGAAACAGTCCTTCTGTACCCCAGTCTCCAAACTCTGCTCTCTATAACAATCCTTCTGCATCTCAGACTCCAAACTCTGTTCTCTGCAACTGTCCTTCTGCACCTCAGTCTCCAACCTCCACTCTCTGTAGCAGTCCATCTGCACTTAACTCTCCAACCTCTGCTCTCTGCAACATTCCTTCTGCAGCCCAGTCTCCATCCTCTGCTCTCTGCCACAGTCCTTCTGCACCCCAGTCTCTATCCTCTTCTCTCTGCAACAGTCATTATGCACCCCAGTCTCCAAACTCTGCTCTCTAAACCAATCCTCCTGCACCTCAGTCTCCAAACTCTGTTTCTCTGCAACGGTCCTTCTGCACCTCAGTCTCCAACCTCTACTCTTTGTAACACTCCTTCTGCACTTCACTTTCCAACCTCTGCTCTCTGTAGGATCCTTCTAAAACCCAGTCTCAAACCTCAGCTCTCTGTATCTATCCTTCTGCACCTCAGTCTCCAACCTGTGCTCTCTGCAACAGTCCATCTGCACCTCAGCCTAACACCTCTGTTCTCTGCACGATCCTTCTGCACCCCAATCTTCAAGCACTGCTCTCTGTAACATTCCACCTGTACCTCAGTCTCCAACCTCTGCTCTCCGTAAGATCCTTCAGGAACTCAGTCTCAAAACTCTGCTTTCTATAACAGTCCTTCTGCACCCCAGTCTCCATTTCTCCTCTATGTAGCAGGCCTTCTGCACCACAGTCTTCAACCTCTGCTCTTTGCAACAATCCTTCTGCACCCCAGTATTTAACCTCTGCTCTCTGCAATGATCCTACTGCACCACAGTCTCCAACCTCTGATCTCTGCAACAGTCCATTTGCAACTCTGTCTGTAAGATCCTTCTGCACCCCTGTCTCAACGCTGTGCTTATTGCAACGATCCTTCTGCACCCCAGAGTCCAAACTCTGCTCTATGTAACAAAATTTTGCATCTCACTCTCCAAGCTATGCTCTCAGCAACAGCCCTTCTGCACCCCAGTCTCCACTTCTGCTCTAAGAGTTTTTCTGCAACTCAGTCTCCAACATCTACTCTCTTCAACATTCCTTCTGCAGACCAGTCTCCATTCTCTGCTCTCTGCAACAGTCCTTCTGCACCCCAGTCTCGAACCTCTCTCTCTGCAACAGTCCTTCTGCCCCCAGTCTCCAAACTCTACTCTCTGTAACAATCTTTCTGCACCTCAGTCTAGAAACTCTGTTCTCTGCAACGGTCCTTCTGCACCTCAGTCTCCAACAGCTATTCTCTGTAACAGTCCTTCTGCACTTCACTCTCCAACCTCTGCTCTCTGTAGGATCCTTCTAAAACCTAGTATCAATCCTCTGCTCTCTGTATCTATTATTCTGCACCTCAGTCTTCAACCTCTGCTCTCTGTTACAGTTTTTCTATACCGCAGTCTCCAAACTCTGGTCTCTGTTATGGTCCTTCTGCACCCCAAGTTTCAACCACTTCTTTCTGAAACAGTCCTCCTGCACCTCAGTCTCCAAACTCCGCTCTCTGTAACAGTCCTTCTACAACTCAGTCTCCAACCTCTGCTCTCTGTAACAGTCCTTCTGCACCTCAGTCTGAAACCTCTGCTCTCTGCACGATTCTTCTGCACCCCAGTCTCCAAACACTGTTCTCTATATCAGTCCTTCTGAACACCAGTCACAAAACTCTGCTCTCTCTATCTATCGTTCTGCACCTTAGTCTTCAACCTGTGCTCTCTGTAACATTCCTTCTAAACCCCAGACTCCAACCTCTGCTCTCTTTAACAGTTTTTCTATACTGCCGTCTCCAAACTCTGCTCTCTATAACAGTCCTTCTGCACCCCAGTCTCTAACTTCTCCTCTCTGAAACAGGCCTTCTGAATGCCAGTCTCCCAACTCTACTCTCTGTAGCAGGTTTCTGCACCCCAGTTACCAAACTCTGCTCTCTATAACAGTCCCTTCTGCACCCAGTCTCCAACCTCTCCTCTCTGTAAAAGGCCTTCTGGACGCAAGTCTCCCACTCTGCTCTCTGTAGCAGGCCTTCTGCACCCCAGTCTCCATAATGCGCTCTCTGCATCGATCCTTCTGCACCCCAGTCTCTAACCTCTGATCTCTGCAACAGTCCAACTGCACCTCAGACTCCAAATTCTGCTCTCTGTAAGATGCTTCTGCACCCCTGTATCCAACCTCTGCTCTCTGTAAAGGACTTCTGCACCTCAGTCTCAAACCTCTGCTCTCTGCAACAGTCCTTTCCACCCTAGTTTAAAAATTCTGCTCTCTACAACAGTCCTTCTGCACACTAGTTACCAACATCTGCTCTCTGCAACAGTCCTTCTGCACCTCAGTCTCCCAACTCTGCTCTCTGTAAGATCCTTCTGCAACCCAGTCTTTAAACTCTGCACTTCGTACCTGTCCTTCTGCAAAACAGTCTCCAACTTCTGCTCTCTGTAACAGGACTTCTCCAACCCAGTCTCCAACCTCTGCTCTCTGTAACAGGCTTTATTCACCCCAATCTAAAACCTCTTCTCAATTCCAGTCTCCAACATCTGCTGTCTGCAACAGTCGTTTTGAACCCAGTCTCCAAACTCTGCTCTCGGTAAGATCCATCTGAACCACAGTCTCCAACTTATGCTCTCTGTAACAGTCCTTCTAAACCCAAGTCTCCAAACTCTGCTCTCTGTAATAGTCCTTCTGCACCTCAGTCTCCAACCTCTGCTCTCTGTAACAGTCCTTCTGCACCCCAGTCTCTAAAATCTGCTCTCAGCAACATTCCTTCTGCACCCAGTCATCAACATCTGCTCTCTGCAACACTCCTTCTGAACCCCAGTCTGTAAACTTCGCTATCTGCAAGGATCCTCTCGACCCCAGTCTCCAACCTCTGCTCTCAGCAACAGTCCTTCTGCTCCACAGTCTCCAACCTCTGCTCTCTATAAGATCCTTCTGCACTCTAGTTTCCAAATTCTGCTCTCTATAACATTTCTTCTCCACCCAGTCTTCAACCTCTGCTCTCTGCAACAGTCCTTCTCTTCCCAGTCTCCGAGATCTGTTCTCTTTAACAGTCCTCTGTTTCGCAGTCTCTGCTCTTTGTAAAGGTCCAACTACACCCCAGTCTCCAAACTCTGCTTTCCTCTATCATCTGCCTGAACCCCAGTCTCCAAAATCTGTTCTCTGTATCTATCCTTTGCACCTCAGTCTCCAACCGATGCTCTATGTAAGAGTTTTTCTGCACTCCAGTCTCTAACCTCTGCTCTAGGTAACAGTCCTATACCGCAGTCTCCAAACTCTTCTCTCTGTAAGGGTCCTTCAGCACCTTAATTTACAAACTCTGCTTCCTGTAACAGTTTTTCTGCACCTGAGTCTCCAAACTTTGCTCTCTGTAACAGTCCTTCTACAACCCATTCTCCCAATCACTGCTCTCTGTAAAAGTCCACCTGTACCTCAGTCTGAAACCTCTTCTCTCCTCGATTCTTCAGCACCCCAGTCTCCAACCACTGCTCTCTGTAACCGTCTACCTGCAGCTCAGTCTCCAACCTCTGCTCTCTGTAAGATCCTTAAGCAACTCAGTCTCCAAACACTGCTCTCTATAACAGTCCTTCTGCACCCAGTCTGCAACGTCTCCTCTCTGTAAGAGTCCTTCTGCACAAATGTCTCCAAACTCTGCTTTTTGCAACGATCATTCTGCACGCCTGTCTCCAACCACTGCTCTCTGCAATGATCCTACTAAACCCCAGTCTCCAACCTCTCATCTCTGAAACAGTCCTTTTGCACCTCAGCCTTCAACATCTGCTCTCTGTAATAGGCCTTCTGCACCCCAGTCTCTAACCTCTTCTCTCTGCAATTATACTTCTCCACCCAAGTCTCCAACATCTGCTCTCTGCAACTCTCCTTTTGCACTCCAGTCTGCAAACTCTGCTCTCTGTAACATCCATTTGAACGGAAGTCTCCAACCTCTGCTCTCTGTAACAGTTCTTCTGCACCCCAGGATCCAATATCTGCTCTGTGCAACAGTCCTTCTGCACCTCAGTCTGAAATGCTTCTCTCTGCAACAATCCTGCAACCCAGTCTCGAAACGCTGCTCTCTGTAACAGTCCTTTCGCACCTCAGTCTTCAACCCTACTCTCTGTAACAATCCTTGTGCACCCCAGTCTCAAAAATCTACTCTCTGCAACAGTACTTCTCCACTCCAGTCTCCAACATCTGCTCTCTGCAACAATCCTTCTGCACCCCAGTCTCCAAACTCTGCTCTCTGCAACGAAACTTCTGGACCCCAGTCTCCAACGTCTGCTCTCTGCAACAGTCTTCTGCAATACAGTCTCCAACCTCTGCTCTCTGTAAGATCTTTCTGCACTCCAGTTTTCAAACTCTGCTCTCTGTAAAATTTCTTCTCCACCCCAGTCTCAAAACTCTGTCCTCTGCAACAGTCCTTCTGCTCCCCAGTCTCCGAGATCTGCTCTCTGTCACAGACCTTATGTACCGCAGTTCCAAACTCTGCTCTCTTTAACGGTTCTTCTGCAACCCAGGTTCCAACCTCTGCTTTTTGAATCAGTCCTTCTGAACCCCAGTCTCCAACCTCTGCTCTTTGTATCTATCCTTCTGCACCTCAGTCTTCAAAATGTGCTTTTTGTAACAATCCTTCTGCACTCCAGTCTCCAACCTCTCCTCTCTGTAACAGTCCTTCTATAGCACAGTTTCCAACCTCTGCTCTCTGGAACGGTCCTTCTGCACCCCAATTTCCAAACTCTGCTTTCTGTAACAGTCCTTCTGCACGTCAGTCGCTAAACTCTGCTCTTTGTAACAGTACTTCCGCACCTCAGTCTGAAACCTCTACTCTCCATGATTCTTTTGCACCCCAGTCTCCAACCACTGCTCTCTGTAAAAGTCCACCTACACCTCAGTCTCCAACATTTGCTCTCTGTAAGTTCCTCAGCAAACCAGTCTCCAAACTCTGCTCTCTTTAACAGTTTTTTTTGCACCCACTCTCCAACTTCTCCTCTCTGTAACAACCCTTCTGCACTCCAGGCTCGAAACTCTGCTCTCTATAGCAGCCTTTTGCACCCCACTCTCCATCCTCTGCTCTCTGCAATGATTCTTCTGCACCCCAGTCTCCAATATTTGCTCTCTGCAATGATTCTACTGCACCCAAGTCTCCAACCTCTGATCTCTGCAACAGTCCTTCTGCACATCAGTCTCAAATTCTGTTCTCTGTAAAATTCTTCTGCAACCCTGTCTCCAACCTCTGCTCTCTGTAACAGTCCTTCTGCACCCCAGTCTCCAACCTCTTCTCTCCGCAAGAGTCATTCTGCACCCCAGTCTCCCAAACTCTGCTCTCTACAACAGTCCTTCTGCACCCTAGTTACCAACATCTGCTCTCTGCTACAGTACTTCTGCACCCCAGTCTTCAACCACTGCTCTCTGTAACAGTCCTCCTGTACTGCAGTATTCAACCTCTGCTCTCTGTAACGGTCTTTCTGCACCCCAAACTTCAATCGCTGCTTTCTGTGTCAGTCCTTCTGCATCCCAGTTTCAAACTCTGCTCTCTGTAAGAGTCCTTCTGCACCTCAGTCTCCAACCTCTGATCTCTGCAACAGTCCTTCTGTAATGCAGTCTCCAATTTCTCCTCTCTGTTAGATCCTTCTGCACCCCTGCATTTAACCTCTGCTCTCTGAAACTGTCCTTTTTAATCCGAGTCTCCAAACTCTCCTCTCTGTAACAGGACTTCCGCACCTCAGTCTCCAAACTCTGCTCTCTGCAACAGTCCTTCTGCACCCCAGTCTCCAACATCTGGTTTCTACATTAGTCCTTCTGGACCCTAGTTATCATCATCTGCTCTCTGCAACAGTTCTTCTGCACGCCACTCTCCAACATCTGCTCTCTGCAACAGTCATTCTGCACCTCAGTCTGAAAACTCTGCTCTCTGCAACTACCCTTCTGCACCTCAGTCTCCAAACTCTGCTCTCTGTTTGATTCTTCTGCAAACCAGACTTTAAATTCTGCACTCTGTAACAGTACTTCTGCACAACAGTCTCCAACCTCTGCTCTCTGTAACAGGACTTCTGCAACGCAGTCTCCAAACTCCTTTCTGTGTAACAGGCCTTTTGCACCTCAGTCTCAAACTTATTCTCTCTGCAACGATTCTTCTCCACCCCAGTCTCCAATATCTGAGCTCTTCAACAGTCTTTTTGCACCCACGTCTCCAAACTCTGCTCTCTGTAAGATTATTCTGAACCCCATTCTCCAACCAGTGCTCTTTGTAACAGTCCTTCTGCACCCCAGTCTCCAAACTCTGCTCTCTGTAACAGTCTTTCTGCACCCCAGTCTCCAAACTCTGCTCTCTGTAACAGTCCTTTTGTACCTCATTCTCCAACCTATTCTCTCTGGAATAGTCTTTTTGCTCCCGAGTCTTTGAGATCTGCTCTCTATAACAATCTTTCTGTACTAGCAGTGTCCAACCTCTGCTGTCTTTTTCAGTTCTTCTACACGCCTGTCTTCTAACTCTGCTTTCTGTATCAGCCTGTCTGAACCCCAGTCTCCAACTTCTGTTCTCTGTATCCATCCTTTGCACCTCAGTCTCCAACTTGTGCTTTTTATATGAGTCCTTCTGCATCCCTGTCTCCAACCTCTTCTCTCGGTAACAGTCCTAAACCGCAGTCTCCAAACTCTGCTCTCTATAACGGTCCTTGTGCATGCCAATTTCCAAACTCTGATTCCTGTAACAGTCCTTCTACATCTCAATCTCCAAACTCTGCTCTCTGTAACAGTCTTTCTACAACTCAGTCTCAAACCTCTGCTCCCTATAACAGTCCTTCTGCCCCTCAGTCTGAAACCTCTGCTCTCTGCATGATCCTTCAGCACACCAGTCTCAAACCACTGCTCTCTGTAACAGTACACCTGCAAATCAGTCTCTAACCTCTGCTCTCTGTAAGACCCTTCAGCAACCCACTCTCCAAACTTTGGTCTCTATAACAGTCCTTCTGCACCCCAGTCTCCAACCTCTCCTCTCTGTAACAGGCCGTCTGCGCGCCAGTCTCCATACTCTGCTCTCTGTAGAAGGCCTTCTGCACCCCAATCTCCAAACTCTGCTCTCTGCAATGATCTTTCTGCATCCAAATCTCCAACTTCTGCTCTCTGCAATAATCCTACTGAACCAGAGTTTTCAACCTCTGATCTCTGCAACAGTCCTTCTGAACCTCAGTCTCTAACTTCTGCTCTCTGTAAGATCCTTCTGCACCCCTGTCCCCAAGGTCTGCTATTTGCAACAATCCTTCTCACCCAGTCTCTAACTCTGTTCTATGTAACAGGACTTCTGCACCTCAGTCTCTAACCTCTGCTCTCTTCAAAAGTCCTTCTGCACTTCAGTCTTTAAATTCTGCTCTCTGAAACAGTCCTTCTGTACTCCATTCTCCAAACTCTACTCTCTGTAACGTTCTTTCTGCACCCCATACTAGAGTATCTGCTTTCTGTATGAGTCCTTCCGCAGCCCAGTCTCTAACTTCTACTTTAAGTGTCCTTCTGCAACTTAGTCTCCAACCTCTGCTCTCTGCAACAGTCCTTCTGCACCCCATTCTCCAACCTCTGCTCTCTGCAACAGTCCTTCTGCACTTCAGTCTCCAAATTCTGCTCTCTGTAACAATCCTTCTGCACCTCAGTCTTCAAACTCTGTTCTCTGCAACGGTCCTTCTGCACCCCAGTGTCCAACATCTAGTCTCTGCAACAGTCCTTCTGCACCACAGTATTAAAATTCTGCTGTCTGAAACGAATCTCCTGCACCCCAGTCTCCTACCTCTGCTGTCTGTTACAGTCCTTCTGCACCTCAGTCTCCGTCATCTGTAAGATCAATCTGAACCTCAGTCTCCAACCTCTGCTCTCTGCCAAGCCTTCTGCACCCCAATCTGCAAACTATGCTCTCTGCAACGATCTTTCTGAACCCCAGTCTCCAACGTCTGCTCTCTGCAACAGTCCTTCTGCACCACAGTCTCCAACCTCTGCTCTCTGTAAGATCTTTCTGCACTCCGGTTTTCCGAACTCTGCTCTTTCTAACATTCCTTTTCCAACCTAGTCGCCAACCTCTCCTTTCTACAAGGGTCCTGCGGCACCCCAGTCTCCAAATTCTGTCCTCTACAACAGTCCTTCTGCTCCGCAGTCTCCGATATCTGCTCTCTGTAACAGTCCTTCTGTACCGCATTCACCAAACTCTGCTCTCGGTAATAATCCTTCTGCACCCCAGTCTCCAACTTCTGCTTTCTGTATCAGTCCTTCTGAACCCCAGTCTCCAACCTTTGCTCTCTGTGTTTATTCTTCTTCACTTCAATCTCCAACCTATGCTTTCTGTAACAGTTCTTCTGTACCCAAGTCTCCCACCTCTGATCTCTGTAACAGTCCTTCTATACCATAGTCTCCATCCTCTGCTCTCTGTCACGGTCCTTTTGCACCCCAATTTCCAACCTCTGCTTTCTGTAACTGTCTTTATGCACCTCAGTCTTTAAACTATGCTCTCTGTAAGAGTCGTTTTATACCTCAATTTCAAACCTCTACTCTCTGTAACAGTACTTCTGCACCTCAGTCTGAAACCTCTCCTCTCCACGATTTTTCTGCACCCCAGTCTCCAACCACCGCTCTCTGTAACAGTAAACCTGAACCTTAGTCTCCAACCTCTGCTCTCTGTAAGATTCTTCAGCAATCCTTTCTTCAAAATCTGCTCTCTGTACCAGTACTTCTGCACCCCAGTCTCCAAACTCTCCTCTCTGTAACAGGCCTTCTGCACGCCAGTCTCCAAATCTGCTATCTTAAGCAGGCCTTCTGCACGCAAGTCTCCAACCTCTGCTCTCTGGAACGATCCTTCTACACCCCAGTCTTTTACCTCTGCTCTCTGCAATGATCCTACTGCACCCCAGTCTCCAACCTCTGATCTCTACAACAGTCCTTCTGTACCTCAGTCTCCAAATTCTGCTCTCTGTAAGATTCTTCTGCACCACTGTCTCCTACCTCTGCTCTCTGTAACAGTCCTTCTTCACCCCCAGTTTTCAACCTCTGCTTTCTGTATCAGTCCTTCTTAACCCCAGTCTCCAACATCTGCTCTCTGTGTCTATCCTTCTTCACCTCAGTCTCTAAGCTGTGTTTCTGTAACAGTCCTTCTGTACCCAAGTCTCCCACCTCTGCTCTCTTTAACAGTCCTTCTATACCATAGTCTCAAACCTCTGCTCTCTGTAACAGTCCTTCTGCACCCCAATTCCAACCTCTGCTTTCTGTAACAGTCCTTCTGCACCTCAGTCTCCAAACTCTGCTCTCCGTAACAGTCATTCTACACCTCAATCTTCAACCTCTGCTCTCTGTAACAGTACTTCTGCACCTCAGTCTGAAACCTATCGTCTCCACAATCCTTCTGCACCCCAGTCTCCAAACACTGCTCTCTGTAACAGTCCACCTGAAACCTTAGTCTCCAACCTCTGCTCTCTGTAAGATCCTTCAGCAGCCCTTTCTTCAAAATTTGCTCTCTGTACCAGTCCTTCTGCACCCAAGTCTCCAACCTCTCCTCTCTGTAACAGGCCTTCTGCACACCAGTCTCCAAATCTGTTCTCTTTAGCATTCTGCACGCAAGTCTTCAACTTCTGCTCTCTGCAACGATCCTTCTGCACCCCAGTCTTTAAACTCTGCTCTCTGCAATAATCCTACTGCACCCCATTCTCCAACCTCTGATCCCTACAACAGTCCTTCTGCATCTTAGTCTCCTAATTCTGCTCTCTCTAAGATCTTTCTGCACCGCTGTCTCCTACCTCTGCTCTCTGTAACAGTCTTTCTTCACCCCAGTCTCCAACCTCTGCTCTCCGCAACAGTTTTTCTGCTCTCCAGTCTCCAAATTCTGCTCTCTCCAACAGTTCTTCGGCACCCTAGTTACCAACATCAGCTCTCTTTTACATTCCTTCTCCACCCCAGTCTCCAAACTCGGCTCTCTGTAACAGTCCTTCTGTACTGCAGAATCCAACCTCTGCTCTCTGTAACGGTCTTTCTGCACTCGAGACTCCAATCTCTGCTTTCTGTATCAGTCCTTCTGCAACACAGTCTTCCACCTCTGCTCTCTATAACAGTCCTTCTGCACCCCAGTCTCCAAAGTCCGCTATCTGCAACAGTTCTTCTGCACCCCAGTCTCCAACCTCTGCTCTCTGTAACAATCCTTCTGCACCTAAGTCGCCAAACTCTGTACTCTGCAACGTTACTTCTGCACCTCACTCTTCAACATCTACTCTCTGTAACAGTCTTTCTGCACCTGATTCTTCAACTTCTGCTCTCTGTAGGATCCTTCTCTGACCCAGTCACCACACTCTGCTCTCTGTAACAGTCCTTCTGCATACCAGTCTCCAACCTCTGCTCTCTGCAACAGTCCTTCAGCGACTCAGTCTAAAAACTCTGCTCTCTGCAACGATCCTTCTGCATCTCAGTCTCCTACCTCTGCTCTCTTTAAAACCCTTCTGAAACCCAGTCTCCAAACTCTGCTCCTTGTAAAAGATTTTCTACAGAATAGTTTTCAACCTCTGCTTTCTGTAACAGGAATTTTACAACCCAGTCTCGAACTTCTGCTCTCTGTAACAGGCCTTCAGAACCCCAGTCTCCAACCTCTTCTCTCTGCAATGATTTTTCTACACCCCAGTCTCCAACCTCTGCTCTTGGCAACAGTCCTGCACCCTAATCACCAACCTCTGCTCTGTGTAAGATCCTTATGCACTCCAGTCTACAACCTCTTCTCTCTGCAACTATTCTTTTCCAACCCAGTCTCCAACATCTGCTCTCTGCAACAGTCCTTTTGCACCCAAGTCTCAAAACTCTTCTCTCTGTAAGATCCATCTGAACCCCAGTCTCCAAACTCTGCTCTCTGTAAAAGTCCATCTCCACACCAGTCTCCAAACTCTGCTCTCTGTAACTGTCCTTCTGCACCTCAGTCTCAAGACTCTGCTCTCTTTAACAGTTTATCTGCACCTCAGTCTCTAAAATCTGCTCTCTGCAACTATCCTTCTGGACCCCAGTCTCCAACTTCTGCTCTGTGCAACAGTCCTTCTGCAGCACAGTCTCCAACCTCTGCTCTCTGTAAGATCCTTCTGCACTTTAGTTTCTAAAATCTGCTCTCTGTAACATTCCTTCTCCACCCCACTCTCGAACTTCTGTCCTATGCAACAGTCCTTCTGCTCCCCAGTCTCCGAGATCTGCTCTGTGTAACAGTCCTTCTGTACCGCAGTCTCCATCCTCTACTCTCTGTAACGGTCCTTCTACACCCCAATTTCCAACCTCTGCTTTCTGTAATAGTACTTCTCCACCTCAGTCTCCAAACTCTGCTCTCTGTAACACTCCTTCTACACCTCAGTCTCCAACCTGTGCTCTCTGTAACATTCCTTCTGCACCCCAGTCTCAAACCTCTGCTCTTTGCATTGGTACCTCTACACTCCAGTCTCCAACCTTCTTCTCTACAATAGTCTTTCTGTACTGCAGTCTCCAACCTCTGTTCTCTGTAAGGGTCTTTTTGAAACCCTGTCTCCCACCTCTACTTTCTATATCAGTCTTTCTAGACCACAGTCTCCATACTCTGCTCTCTATTACCGTCATTCTGCACCTCACTTTGCAACCTCTTCTCTTTGAAACACTCCTTCTGCAACCAGTCTTCAAACTCTGCTCTCCACAAGAGTCCTTCTGCACCCCAGTCTTTATCCTCTGCTGTCTGCAACAGTCCTTTTCACCCCAGTCTCAAACCTCTGCTCTCTTTAACAGTCCTTCTGTACTGCAATCTCCAACCTCTACTCTCTGTAAGGGTTCTTCTGCACCTCAGTCTCCAAACTCTGCTTTCTGTATTAGTCTTTCTGCACTCCAGTCTCTAACCTGTGCTCTCTGTAACAGAATTTCTGCACCTCAGACTCCAACCTTTGCTCTATGCTACAGTCCTTCAGCGCCCCAATCTCCAAACTCTTCTCTCTGCCACAGTCCTTCTGCACATCAGTGTCAAAACTCTGCTCTCTGTAAGATCCTTCTGAAACCCAGTCTCCAACCTCTACTTTCTGCAATGGTCCTTCTGTAAACCAGTCTCCAACCTCTGTTCTCTACAACAGTCATTCTGCACCCCAGTCTTCAATGTCTGCTCTCTGTAAGAGTCTTTCAGTCTCCAACCTCTGTTCTCTGTAAGGGTGCTTCTGCACCCCAGTCTTAAACCTCTGCTTTCTGTATCAGTCCTTCTGCACTGCAGTCTCAAAACACTGCTTTATCCAAGAATCTTTCTACACATAAGTCTCCAAACTCTGCTCTCTCTAACAGTCCTTCTGTACCTCATTCTCCAAACTCTGCTCTCTGTAAGATTCTTTTCCAACCCAGTCTCCAAACTCTTATCTCTGTAACTGTCCTTCTGCACCCCAGTCTCCAAGAACTGCTCTCTGTAACAGGCCTTCTTCACCCCATTCTCTAACCTCTGCTGTATGTAACAGGCCTTTTGCACCTAGTCTCCAAACTCTTCTCTCTTCAATGATCCTTCTCCACCCCAATCTCCAACCTCTACTCTAAAAACAGTCCTTTTGCACCCCACTCTCCAACCTATGCTCCCTGTAAGATCATTCTACACACGTGTCTCCAACCTCTGCGCTCTCTAACACTCCTCTGTACACCAGTCTCCAACTTCTGCTCTCTGTCAGGGTCCTTCTGCACCTCAGTCTCCAACTTCTGCTCTCTGCAACACTCCTTCTGCACCCCAGTCTCCTAACTTTGCTCTCTGCAACAGTTTTTCTGCACCTCAGTCTTTAACCTGTGCTCGCTGTAAAAGTCCTACTGCACCCCAGTCTCCAACCTGTGCTCTAAGTAAAAGTCTTTATGCACCACAGTCTCCAAACACTGCTCTCTCCAACGATCCTTCTGCACCTCAGTCTCCAACCTCTGCTCTCTCTAACAGTCCTTCTGTACCTCATTCTCCAACCTCTGCTCTCTGTAAGATTATTTTGCAACCCAGTCTCCAAACTCTGATCTCTGTAACTGTCCTTATGCACCCCAGTCTTCAAACTCTGCTTTCTGGAACCGTCTTCTGAATCTCAGTCTCCATCCTCTGCTCTATGCAACAGTTCTTCTTCACCCAAGTCTCCAACGTCTGCTCTCTGAAAAAGTCTTTTTAAACCCTAGTCTCCAAACTCTGCTCTTTGTAACAGTCCTTCTACATTCCATTCTCCATACTCTGCTCGCCCCCAAGGATACTTCTGCACCCCAGTCTCCATCCTCTGCTCTCTGCAGCTTTCCTTTTGCACCCCAGTCTCCAGCATCTGCTCTCTGCAACAGTCCTTTTCCACCCCAGTCTCCAAATTCTGCTCTCTGTAACATTTTTTCTACACCCCAGTGTCCACCCTCTGCTTTCTGCAAAAGTTTGTCCTGAACCCTAGTCTCCAACCTCTTCTCTCTCTAACTATACTTCTGCACCTCAGTCTCCAACCTCTGCTCTTTGCAAGGGTTCTCCTCACATCAGTCTGCAACCTCTACTCTCTGTAACAGTACTTCTGCACCTCAGTCTCCAAACTCTTCATTCTGTAAGATCTTTCTGCACCCCAGTCTCCAAACTCTGCTCTGTAACAGGCCTTCTGCACCCCAGTCTCCAACCTTTGCTCTCTGTATCAGACCATCTGCACCCCAGTCTCCAACCTCTGCTCTCTGCAACGATCCTTCTACACCCCAGTCTCCAACATCTGCTCGCTGCAACAGTCCTTGTGCAGCCCAGTCTCCAACATCTGCTCTCTGCAACAGTTCTTCTGTACCTCAGTCTGAAAAATCTGCTCTCTGCAACAATTCCTCTGTACCGAAGTCTCCAACCTCTGCTCTCTGTAACAGTCCTTCTGCACCCCAGTCTCCAACCTCTGCTCTCTGAAACATGCCTTCTGCATCCCAGTCTCCAAACTCTTCTCTCTGTTCTCTGTAAGAGGCCTTCTGCAACCCAGTCTCAAAGCTCTACTCTTTGCAACCGGTTTTTCTCTCTAAAACAGTCCTTCTGCACCCCAGTCTCCTACCTCTGCTCTTCTGCAACGATATTTCTGCACCCAAGTCTCATACCTCTGCTCTCTGCAGCAGTCCTTGTTAACCCCAGTCTCTAACATCTGCTTTGTGCAACAGTTCTTCTGTAACTCAGTCTGAAAACTCCCTTCTCTGTATTCCACCATCTGCAAACCAGTCTCCAACCTATGCTCTCTGTAACAGTCCTTCTGTACCTAAATCTCCAATCTCTGCTCTATGCAACAGTACTTCTGCGCACAAGTCTCTAACATCTGCTCTCTTAAACAGTCCTTCTACACCCCAGTCTCCAACCCCTCTGCTCTATGCAACAGTCCTTCTACACCCTAGTCTGAATACTCTGATCGTCCTAACAATCTTTCTGCACCCCAGTCTCCAAACTCTGTTCTCTACATCAGTTCTTCTGCCCCCAGTCTCCAACCTCTGCTCTCTGAAACAGTTCTTCTGTACCACGGTCTCTAACCTCTGTTCACTCTAAGGGGTCCTAATGCACCCCAGTATCAAACTTCTGCTTTCTGTATCAGTCATTTTGAACCATATTCGCCAAACTCTGCCCTCTGCAACCGTCCTTCTGCAACTCAGTCTGCAACCTCTGCTCTCTGCAACAGTCCTTCTGCATCCCAGTCTCGATCATCTGCTCTCTGCAACAGTCCATTTGTACCCCAGTCTCCAATATCTGCTCTCTGCAACAGTCATTATCCACCCCAGTCTCCAAATTTTGCTCTCTGTAACAGTCCTTCTGTACTGCATTCTACAACCTCTGCTCTCTGTAATGGACTTCTGCACCCGAGTCTCCAACCTCTGCTTTCTGTGTCAGTCCGTGTGCACCCCAGTCTCCATTCTCTGCTCTTTTTAACTGTCCATCTGCACTTTAGTCTCCAACCTCTAGTCTCTGCTACAGTCCTTCTGGACCCCAATCTCCAACCTGTACTCTCTGCAACAGTCTTTTTACATCCCAGTCTAAAATCTTTGCTCTCTGCAACAGTCCTTCTGCACCCCAGTCTCTAACAGCTGCTCTCTGTAACAATCCTTCTGCACCTCAGTCTTCAACCTCTGCTCTCTGCAACGATCATTCTGCATCCCAGTCTGAAACCTCTGCTAGCTGCAGCAGTCCTTGTGAACCCCAGTCTCCAACATCTGCTTTCTGCAACAGTTCTTCCATACCTCAGTCTGAAAACTCTGCTCTCTGCGATAATGCATCTGCACCCCAGTCTCAAAACTCTGTTCTCTATAACAGTCCTTCTGTTACTCAGTCTCCAATCACTGCTCTCTGCAACAGTCCTTCTATTCCCAAGTCTCCATACTCTGATCGCCCCAATGGTCCTTCTGCACCCCAGTCTTCAAACTCTGTTCTCTACATCGGTTCTTCTGCAACCCAGACTCCAACCTCTGCTCTCTGGAACAGTCTTTCTGTACCACAGTCTCCAACCTCTGTTCTATGTAAGGGTCCTTATGCACCCCAGTATCCAACCTGTGCTTTCTGTATCAGTGGTTTGAACCACAGTTTCCAAACTCTGCCCTCTGTAACTGTCGTTCTGCAACTCAGTCTTCAACCTCTGCTCTCTGCAACAGTCTTTCTGCATCCTAGTCTCCATCCTCTTTTCTCTGCAACAGTCCTTTTGCACCCCAGTCTCCAACATCTGCTCTCTGCAACAGTCATTGTGCACCCCAGTCTCCAAACTTTGCTCTCTGTAACATTCCTTTTGTACTGCATTCTCCAACCTCTGTTCTCTGTAAGGGTACGTCTGCACCCCAATTTCCAACTTCTGCTTTCTGTGTCAGTCCTTCTGCAACCCAGTCTCAAACCTCTGCTCTGCGTAACTCTCCTTCTGCACCTTAGTCTCCAATCTCTGCTCTCTGCTACAATCCTCCTTAACACCAATCTCTAACCTCTACTCTCTGTAACAGTCCTTGTACATCCCAGTCTAAAACTTCTCCTCTCTGCATCAGTCCTTCTGCACCCCTGTCTCCAACCTCTGCTCTCTTTAACAATCCTTCTGCACCTCTGTCTCCTACCTCTGTTCTCTGCAACAGTTTTTCTGGACCTCAGTCTCCAAATTCTAATCTATGTAACAGTGTTTCTGCACCTCAGTCTCCATTTTCTGCTCTCTGTAAGATCCTTCTGAAACCCAGTCTTCAAACTCTGCTCTCTCTAACAGTTCTTCATAACCCCAGTCTCCAAATTGTGCTCTCTGTAATAGGCCTTCTGCACTCCAGTCTCCAACTTCTACTCTCTGTATCAGTCCATCTGCACCCCAGTCTCTAACGTCTGCTCACTGCAACGATCCTTCTGCACCCCAGTCTCCAACCTCCGCTTGCTGCAACAGTCCTTGTGCAACCCAGTCTACAACAACTGCTCTCTGCAACATTTCTTCTGTACCTCTGTCTAAAAACTCTGCTGTCTGCAATAATCCTTCTGCACCCCATTCTCCAACCTGTGCTCTCCGTAACAGTCCTTCTGCACCTCAGTCTCAAACCTCTGCTTTCAGCAGCACTACTTCTGCATCCCAGTCTCCAACCTATGCTCTCTGCAACATTCCTTCTTCTTCCCAGTATCAAACCTTTGCTCTCTGTAAAATCCGTCTGCACTCCAGTCTCCAACCTCTGCTCTTTGTAACGCTCCTTCTGCACCTCAGACTCTAACCTCCACTCTCTGCAACAGTCCTTCTGCACCTCAGTCTCCAAACTCTGCTTTCTGCAACAGTCCTTCTGCACTCAAGTCTCGAACCTCTTCTCTCCACAACATTCCTTCTGCACCTCAGTCTCCAACCTCTGCTCTTTGCAATGATCCTTCTGCACCCCAGTCTCAAACCTCTGCTCGCTGCAACAGTCTTTGTGAACCTTAGTCTCCAACATCTGCTTCCTTCAACAGTTCTTCTGTACCTCAGTCTGAAAACTCTGCTCTTTGTAACAGTCCTTCTACACCCTAGTCTCTGTACTCTGCTCGCACCAATGATCCATCTGCACCCCAGTCTCCAACCTTTGTTCTCTACATCAGTTCTTCTGCACCCCAGTCTCCAACCTCGGCTCTCTGTAACAGTCCTTCTGTACCGCCGTCTCCAACCTCTGTTCTCCGTAAGGGTCCTCATGCACCCCAGTATCCAACCTCTACTTTCTGTATGAGTCGTTTTGCACCACCGTCTCCAAACTCTTCCCTCTCTAACAGTCCTTCTGCAACTCAGTTTGAAACCTCTGCTCTCTGAAACAGTCCTTCTGCACCATAGTATCCATCCTCTACCCTCTGCAACAGTTCTTTTGTACCCCAGTCTCCAACATCTGCTCTCTGCAACAGTAATTCTCCACCCTAGTCTCCAACCTCTGCTCTCTGTAACAGTCCATCTGTACTGCATTCTCCAAACTCTGCTCTCGGTAAGGGTACTTCTGCACATGAGTCTCCAACCTCTGCTTTCTGTATCAGTCCTTCTGGACCCCAGTCTCCAAACTGTGCTCTGTGTAACTGTACTTCTGCACCTTAGTCTCCACCCTCTGCTCTCTGCTACACTCCTTCTGGACCCCAATTTCCAAACTCTACTCTCTGCAAAAGTTTTTCTACATCGCAGTCTAAAACCTCTGCTCTCCAATCACTGCTTTATGCAACAGTCCTTCTGCACCCAAGTTTTCCACATCTGCTCTCTGCAAAAGTCCTTCTGCACTCTAGTCTCCATACTCTGCTCGCCTAAAAGATACTTCTGCACCCCAGGCTTCAACATGTGTTCCCTACATCAGTCCTTCTGCAAATAAGTCTGCAACCTCTGGTCTCTGCAACAGTCCTTCTTCACCCCAGTCTCCATCTTCTGCTCGCTGTAGCAGTCCTTTTGCACCCCAGTGTCCAACATCTGCTCTCTTCAACACTAATTCTCCACCCCAGTCTCCAATCTCTGCCGTCTGTAACAGTTCTTCTGTACTGAATACTCCAACCTCTGCTCTATGCAACAGTCCTTGTGCACCCTAGTCTTCGACATCTACTCTCTGAAACAGTGCTTCGACACTCCAGTCACCAACCTCTGCTCTCTGCAACAGTCCTTCTACACCCCAGTCTCTATAGTCTGCTCGCCCAAACGATCCTTCTGCACACCTGTCTCCAACGTCTGCTCTCAGTAACAGACCTTCTACACCCCAGTCTCAATCCTCTGCTCTCTGTAACAGTCATTCTCCACCCCAGTCTCCAAACTCTGCTCTCTGTAAGAGTCCTTCTGTACTGCATTCTCAAAACTCTGTTTACTGTAAGGATACTTCTTCACCCGAATCTCCAAATTCTGCTTTCTTGTCAGTGCTTCTGCACCCCAGTCTCCAAACTCTGCTCTGTGTAACTGTCTTTCTGCACCTTAGTCTCCAACCTGTGCTCTCTGCTACAGTCCTTCTGAACCCCAGTCTCCATCATCTACTCTCTGCAACAGTTCTTCTGCACCCCTGTCGCCAACCTCTGCTCTTTGTAAGAGTCCTTCTGTATTGGAGACTCCAACCTCTGCTCTCTTTAATGGTCCTTCTTTACCCCAGTCGTCAACCTCTGCTTTTTGAATAATTTCTTCCGCACCCCAGTCTCAATCTTCTGTTCTCTATAACAGTCCTTCTGCACCTCAGTCTCAAACTTCTGCTCTCTGCAACAGTTCCTTCTGCACCCAAATGTCCAACTTCTGCTCTATGCACAAGTCTTTCTACACCCCAGTGTCTATCCTCTTATCTCGATAACAATCCTTCTGCACCCCTGTCTCAAAATTCTGTTCTCTGCAGCAGTCCTTCTTCACTCCAGTCTCCAACCTCTGCTCGCTGTAATATGTTTCTGTACCCCAGTCTCCAAACTCTACTCTCTGTAACATTTCTTCTGCACCCCAGTCTCCAAACTCTTCTCTCTTATCCGTCCTTTTGCACCCCAGTCTCCAACCTGTGCTCTGTGTAACTGTCCCTCTGCACCTTAGTCTTTAACCTGTGCTCTCTGCTACAGTCCTCCTAGACCCCAGTCTCCAACCTCTGCTCTCTGTAACAATCCTTCTGCACCTCCGTCTACAACCTCTGCTCTCTGCAACGGTCTTTCTGCACCTGAGTCTCCAAAATCTACTCTCTGTAACAGTGCTTCTACACTTCAGTCTCCACCTTCTGCTCTATGTAAGATCCTTCTGCAACCCAGTCTCCAAACTCTGCTCTCTGTAACAGTTTTTCAGCACCTCACTCTCCAAACTCTGCTCTCTGTAAAAGACCTTCTGCACCCCAGTCTCCAAACTCTGCTCTCTGTATCAGTCCTTCTGCACCCCAGTGTCCAACCTCTGCTCACTGCAACGATCACTCTGCACCCCAGTCTCAAACCCCTGCTCGCTGCAACAGTCCTTGTGTACTCCAATCTCCAACATCGGCTCTCTGTGACAGTTTTTCTGTACCTCAGTCTGAAAACTCTGCTCTCTGCAATAATCTTTCTGCACCCAAGTCTCCAACCTCTACTCTGTGTAACAGTCCTTCTGTACCTCAGTCTTCAACTTCTGCTCTGTATCAGTCCTGCACCCCTTTCTCCCACATCTGCTCTCTGTAACTGTCCTTCTGCACCTCAGTCTTCAACCTCTGCTCTGCGTAACACTCCTTCTGCACTCCAGTGTCAACCTCTGCTATCTGCAAGGATCCTTCTGAATCCCAGTCTCCGACATCTTCTCTCTGCAACAGTCCTTCTGCACCCAAGTCTCCAACATCTGATCTCTGCAACAGTCCTTCTGCACCTCAGTCTGTAAACTCTGCTGTCTCCAATGATCCTACTGCACCTCAGTCTCCTAACTCTGCTCTCCGTAACAGTCCTTCTGCACCTCAGTCTCCAAACTCTTCTCCACGTAAGATTCTTCTGCAACCCAGTCTCCAAATTCTGCTCTCTGTAACAGTCCTTCTGCAACCCAGTCTCCAACCTCTGCTCTCTGTAACAGGCCTTTTGCACCCCAGTCTCAAAACTCTGCTCTCTGAATCAGTCCTTCTGCACCCCAGTCACAAAACTTCTGCTCTTTGTAACAGTCCTTCTGAAGCTCAGTCTCCTATATTTGCTCTCTTCAACAGTCCGTCAGCACCCCAGATTCCAACTTCTGGTTTCTGCAACAGTCTTTATACACCCCAGTCTCCAACCTCTGGTATCTGCAACAGTCCTTCTACACCTTTGTCTCCAAACTCTGCTCTCTGTAACAGTCCCTCTGCACCTCACTCTCCAACATTTGCTCTCTGTAAGTTCCTTCTGCAACCCAGTCTCCAAACTCTGCATTCTGTAACAGTCCTTCTGCACGCCTTCTCCCATCTCTTTTATCCGTAACAGGCCTTCTGAACCCCAGTCTCCAAAGTCTGTTTTCTATAACAATACTTCTGCAACCCAGTCTTCAAACTCTGCTCTCTGTAACACTCCTGCTTCACCTCGGTTTACAATCTCTGCTCTCTGTAAGATCCTTCTGCAACCTTGTCTAAAAACTCTGCTCTCTGTAACAGTCCTTCTTCACCTCAGTCTCCAAACTCTTTTCTTTGCAACACTCCTTATGCACCCCAGTCGCCAACCTCTAATCTCTGTAGCAGTCCTTCTGTACTGCAGTCTCCAAACTCTTCTCTCTGTAATGGTCCTTCTGCACCCCAGTCTCCAACCTCTACTTTCTGTATCAGTCCTTATGCACCCCAGTCTACAACCTCTGCTCTATGTAACAGTCCTTTTTCACCTCATATCCAAACTCTGCTATCTGCAACAGTCCTTATGCACCCCAGTCTCCAACCTCTGCTGTCAGCAAAATTCCTTCTGCACCCCAGTCTGCAACATGTGTTTTGTGTAACAGTAGTTCTGCAGCCAAGTCTCCAACTCTGCTCTCTGCAATGATCCTTCTGTACCTAAGTCTTAAAACTCTGCTCTCTGCAACAGGCCTTCTGCAACCCAGTCTCCAAACTCTGTTCTCTGTAACAGTCCATATCAACCTCAGTCTTCTACATCTGCTCTCTGAGAGAGTCCTTTTGCACCCCAGACTCCAACCTCTGCTCTCTGCAACAGTCCTTCTGCACCCCAGTGTCCAAAATCGGCTCTCTGAAACGATCTTTCTGCACCCCAGTCTCCAACCTCTGCTCTCTGAAAGATCCTTCTGACCCCACTTTTCAAACTCTGCTCTCTGTAATATTCCTTCTCCACGCCAGTCTCAAACCTCTGCTTTCTGCAACGGTCCTACTGCACCCCAGTCTCTAACCTCTGTACTTTGCAACACTCATTCTGTTCCCCAGTCTCATAACTCTGCTCTCTGTAACAATATTTTTGTACCGCAGTCTCCAAACTCTGCTCTCTGTAAAGGTCTTTTTGCACGCCAGTCCTCCACCTCTGCTTTCTTTGTCTGTCCTTCAGAACCTCAGTCTCCAACCTCTGCTCTCAGAAAAAGTCATTCTGCAACCCATTCTCCAAATTCTGATCTCTGCAATAGTTTTTCTGAACAAAAGTATCAAACATCTGCTCTCTTAAAAACTCCTTGTGTACCCTAGTCTCCAACCTCTGCTCTCTGCAACAGTTTTTCTGTACTGCAGTGTCCAACTTCTGCTCTCTGCAAAAGTCCTGCACCTTAGTCTGAAAACTTTGCTCTCTCCAACAATCCTTCTGCACCCCAGACTTCAACATCTGCTCTCTGTAACAGTCCTTCTGCACCTCAGTCTCCAAACTCTGCTCTATGTAAGATCCTTCTGCAACACAGTCTCCAAAATTTGCTCTCTGTAACAGTCCTTCTGTACCTCAGTCTCAAACCTCTGCTCTCTTTAACAGTCAATGTACACCTCAGCCTGAAACCTCTTCTCTCTGCACGATCCATGAGAACCCCAGTCTCCAACAACTGGTCTCTGTAATAGTCCTCCTGCACCTCAGTCTCCAAACTCTGTTCTCTGTAAGATACTTCTGCCACCCAGTCTCCTAACTCTGCTCTTTATAACACTCCATCTGATCCCCAGTCTTCAACCTCTGCTCTCTTTAACAGGCCTTCTGCACTGCAGTCTCCAAACTCTTCTCTCTGCAACAATCATTCTACACCTCAGTCTTCAAAGTCTGCTCTCTCTAAGATCCTTCTGCAACCAAGTCTCCCAACTCTGCCCTCTCTAAGAGTCCTTCTGCACAACTTCTCCAAACTCTCCTCTCCGTAACAGGCCTTCTGGACTCCAGTCTCTAAAGTCTGTTCTCTATAACAAGCCTTCTGCACCCCAGTCTTTAACCTCTGCTCTCTGCAACAGTCCTTCTGCACCCCAGTCTCCAACCGGTGGTCTCTGCAACAGTCCTTCTGCACCTCAGTCTTAAAACACTGTTCTCTGCTATGATCGTTTTGCACCTCAGTCTCCAAACTCTACTCTCTGTAACTGTCCTTCTGCACCTGGGTCCCCAACATCTGGTCTTGTTAGATCCTTCTTCAACCCAGTCTCCAAACTCTATGATCTGTAACAGTCCTTCGGGAGCCCTTCTCCACACTCTGCTCTCCGTAACACGCCTTCTGCACCCCATTCTCCAAACTTTGCTCTGTGTAACAGTCTTTTTGCACCTCAGTCTTCAACATCTGCTCTCTGCAACGATCCTTCTGCACCCTAGTCTCCAACGTCTCCTCTCCTCAACAGTCCTTCTGCACCTCAGTCTCCAAATTCTGCTCTCTGCAACAGTCCTTCTTCACCCAAGTCTCCAACCTCTGCTTTCTATAACGGTCCCTCTGTAACCCAATTTCCAACCTCTACTTTCTGTAACAGTCCTTCTGCACCTCAGTAACCAAACTCTACTCTCTGTAAGAGTCCTGCTGCACTTCAGTCTCCAACCTCTGCTCTCTGTTACAGTCCTTCTGCGCCTCAGTCTGAAACCTCTGCTCTCTGCACTATCCTACTGCCCCCCAGCCCCCAATCACTGCTCTCTGTAACATTCGTCCTGCACCACAGTCACCAACCATTCCTCTTTGTAAGATCCTTCTGCAACCCAGCCTCAAAACTCTGCTCTCTGTAACAGTCGTTCTGCAACCCAGTCTCAAACCTCTGCTCTCTGTAGAAGGACTTATGCACCCCAGTCTCCAAACTCTGCTCTCTGAAACACTCCTTCTGCACGCCAGTCTGCAACCTCTGCTCTCTCTAAGGGTCCTTCTACACCCCAGTATCACACCTCTGCTTTCTGTATCATAATTCTTCACCCCAGTCTCCAACGTCTGCTTTGTGTAACTGTCCTTCTGCATCTCAATCTCCAACGTCTGCTCTCTGCAAAAGTTCTTTTACACCCCAGTCTTTAACCTCTGCTTTCTGCAACATTCCTTCTGCACCTGAGTCTCCAACCTGTGCTCTCTGTAACAGTCCTTCTGCACTGCAGTCTCCCACCTCTTCTCTCTGTAATCATCCTTCTGCAGCCCAGTCTCCAGATCTGCTCTCTTCAATCATTCTTCTGCAACTCACTCTCCAACTTCTGCTCTCTTCAACGATCTTTCTGCACGCCAGTCTCCAACCTCTGCTCTCTGCAACCGTCCTTCTGCTCTCCTGTCTCCAACCTCTGCTCTCTGCAAAGATTCTTATGCACCCCAGTCTCCAACATCTGCTCTCTCTAAGGGTCCTTCTACACCCCAGTATCACACCTCTGCTTTCTGTATCATAATTCTTCACCCCAGTCTCCAACGTCTGCTTTGTGTAACTGTCCTTCTGCATCTCAATCTCCAACGTCTGCTCTCTGCAAAAGTTCTTTTACACCCCAGTCTTTAACCTCTGCTTTCTGCAACATTCCTTCTGCACCTGAGTCTCCAACCTGTGCTCTCTGTAACAGTCCTTCTGCACTGCAGTCTCCCACCTCTTCTCTCTGTAATCATCCTTCTGCAGCCCAGTCTCCAGATCTGCTCTCTTCAATCATTCTTCTGCAACTCACTCTCCAACTTCTGCTCTCTTCAACGATCTTTCTGCACGCCAGTCTCCAACCTCTGCTCTCTGCAACCGTCCTTCTGCTCTCCTGTCTCCAACCTCTGCTCTCTGCAAAGATTCTTATGCACCCCAGTCTCCAACATCTGCTCTCTGCAACAGTCTTTCTCCAACCCAGTCTACAAGCTCTGCTTTCTTCAACGGTCCTGCTGCAACCCAGTCTCCAACATCTGTTCTCTTCATCAGTCCTTCTACTCCCCAGGCTCCAACCTCTGCTCTCTGTAACAGTCTTTCTGTACCACAATCTCCAACCTCTGCTCTCTGTAACGGTCCTTCTGCACCCCAGTCTCCAACATCTGCACTCTGAAACAGTTCTTCTATAAACCATTCTTCCACCTCTGCTCTCTGTAACAGTCCTCCTTTATTGCAGTCTCCGAACTCTGCTCTCTGCAACGGTCCTTCTGCACCCCAGTCTCCAACCTCTGCTTTCGGTATCAGTCCTTCTGAATACCAGTCTTCAATCTCTGCTCTCTGTAACAGTCCTTCTGCAACTCAGTCTCCAAATTCTGCTCTCTGCAACAGTCCTTCTGCACCCAAGTCTCCAACACCTGCTCCCTGCAACAGTCTTTCTTATCCCCATTCTCCAAACTCTGCTATCTGCAACAGTCCTTCTGCACCGCAGACTCCAAACTCTGCTCTCTGTAACAATCCTTCTTAATCTCTGTCTCCAACCCTGCTCTCTTCAATGGTCCTTCTGCACCTGAGTCTCCAACCTCTACTCTCTGTAACAGTTCTTCTACAGCTCAGTCTCCAACCTCTGCTCTCTGTACAATCCTTCTGAAACCCAGTCTCCAAACTCTGTCCTCTGTAACAGTCGTTCTGCATTTCTTCACCAAACTCTGCTCTCTGTAACAGGCCTTCTGCACCGAAGTCTTTAACCTTTGTTCTCTGTAACAGTCATTCTGCACCCCAGTCTCAAACCTCTGATATCTACAAAAAACCTTCTCCACCCCAGTCTCCAAAATCTTTAATCTCCAACAAAATTTCTGCACCTCAGTCTGAAAACTCGGTTCTCTGCAACGATCCTTCTGCACCCCAGTCTCCAAACTCTGCTCTCTGTAACAGTCCTGTTCCACCTCAGTCTCCAACCTCTGCTCTCTGTAAGATCCTTCTGCAACCCTGTCTTCAAACTCTGCTCTCTCTAACAGTAATTCTGCACCCCAGTCTCCAACATCTGCTCTCTGTCACAGTCTTTCTAAACCCCAGTTTTCAACCTCTGATCTCTGCAACAGTTCTTCTTCACCCCAGTATTCAACTTCTGTTCTTTGTAACAATCCTTCTGCACCTCAGTTCCCAAATTCTGACCTCTGCAATGGTCCTCTTGTACCCCAGTCTATAGCCTCTGCTCTCTGCAATGATACTTTTGCACCCCAGTCTCAAACTTCTGCTCCCTGCAACAGTCCTTCTGACATCAGTTTGAAAACTCTGCTGTCTGCAAGGATCCTTGTGCACCACAGTCTCTAAATTCTGCTTTCTGAAACAGTTATTCTGCAACTCAGTCTCCAACCTCTGCTCTCTGTAACAGTCTTTCTGCACCCCAGTCAACATCCTCTGCTCTCTGTAAAATCCTTCTATACCCAAGTTTCCTAACTCTGCTCTCTGTAACAATCCTTTTTCACCCCAGTCTCCAACCTCTGCGCTCTGCAACGGTCCTTGTGCACGACAGTCTCCAAACTCTTTTCTCGGCAACAGTCCTTCTGCACCCCAGTCTCCAGACTCTGCTCTGGGTATAATTTCTTCTGCACCTCAGTCTCCAACCTCTGCTTTATGTAAGATCTTTCTGCAACCCAGACACAAACTCTGCTCACTGTAACAGTCCTTCTGCACCCCAGTCTCAAATCTCTGCTCTGCGCAACAGTTAGTCTGCACCACAGTCTCCAAATTTTTCTCTCTGAAAGATCCCCATTCTCCAAACTTTGTTGTCTGCAAGAGTCCTTCTGCATGTCAGTCTCCAACCTCTTCTACCTGCAAAAATCTTTCTGCACCCCAGTCTCCAACCATTGCTCTCAGCAACATTTCTTCTGCATCTTACTCTCTAACCTCTGCTCTATGTAAGATCCTTCTGCACCCCAATCTCCAAACTCTTATCTCGGCATCAGTCCTTTTCACCCCAGTCTCCAACCTCTGCTCCCTGCAACAAGCCTTCTGCACCCCAGTCTCCAACTTCAGCTCTCTGCAACAGTTCTTCTGCATCCCAGTCTTTAACATCTACTCTCTGAAACAGTCTTTCTGCATCCCATTCTCCAACCTCTGCACTCTGAAACAGTCTTTCTGTACCCTGGTCTAAAAACTCTGCTCTCTGTAAGAGTCCTTCTGTACTGCAATCTCAAACCTCTGCTCTATGTAAGGTTCATTCTGGACCCAAGTCTCCAACCTCTTCTTTCTGTATCAGTCCTTCTGCACCCAGTCTCCAACCTCTGCTCTCTGTAACAGTCTTTCTGCATCTCAGTCTTTAATATCTGCTCTCTATAACAGTCCTTCTGCACCCCAGTCTCCAAACACTGCCCTCTGCAACAGTCCTTTTACACTCCAGTCTTCAACCTCTCCTCTGTATAACAGTCCTTCTGCAACCCAGTTTCCAACATCTGCTCTCTGCAACCATCCTTCTGCACCCAAGTCTCCAACCTCTGCTCTCTGCAACGATCCTCCTGCACACCAGTCTCCAACATCTGCTCTCTGCAATAATCCTACTGCACCCCAGTCGCCAACATCTGCTCTCTGTAACAATCCTTCTGCACCGCAGTCTCCAAACTCTGCTCTATGTAATATTCTTCTGCAACCCAGTCTCTAAACTCTGCTCTCTGTAACAGCTCTTCTGTACCTAGTCTTCAACATCTGCTCTCTATAACAGTCCTTCTGCACCCCAGTCTCCAAACTCTGCTCTCTGCAACAGTCCTTCTACACTCCAGTCTTCAACATCTGCTCTGTGCAGCAGTCCTTCTGCAAACTAGTTTTCAATCTCGGCTCTCTGCAACGATGCTTCTGCACACCAGTCTCCAACCTCTGCTTTCTGCAATAATCCTACTGCATCCCAGTCGCCAACCTCTTCTCTCTGTAACAATCCTTCTGCACCACAGTCTCCAAACTCTGCTCTACGTAATATTCTTCTGCAACCCAGTCTCCAATCTCTGCTCTCTGTAACAGCCCTTCTGTACCCAGTCTCCAACCTCTGCTATCTGCAACAGTCCTTCTGAACCTCAGTCTCCAAATTCTACTCTCTGCAAAAGTCCTTCTGCACCCATGTCTCCAACACCTGCTCCCTGCAACAGTCCTTCTTCACCCCAGTTTCCATCCTCTGCTATCTGCAACAATTCTTCTGCACCACAGTCTCCAAACTCTGCTCTACGTAATATTCTTCTGCAACCCAGTCACCAAACTCTGCTCCCTGTAACAGCCCTTCTGTACACAGTGTCCAACCTATGCTCATTGTAACAGCTTTCTGCACCCCAGTCTCCAAACTCTGCGCTCTGCATCAGTCTTTCTGCACCCCAGTCTACAAACTCTGCTCTCTGTAACATTCTTTCTGCATCTCAGTCTCCTAACTCTACTCTCTGCAACAGTTCTTCTGCACACCAGTCTTCAACGTCTTCACTCTGAAACAGTTCTTCTCCACTCCAGTCTCCAACCTCTGCTCTCTGTAACAGTCCTCCTGCATTGCAGTCTCCAAACACCTCTGTCTGTAATGGTTCTTCTGCTCCTCAGTCCCAAACTCTGCTTTCTGTATCAGTCCTTTTCACCTCAGTCTCCAACCTCTGCTCCCTGCAACAAGCCTTCTTCACCCCAGTATCCAACTTCAGCTCTCTTCAACAGTTCTTCTACATCCCAGTCTTTAATATCTCCTCTCTGAAACAGTCTTTCTGCATCCCATTCTCCAACCTCTGCACTCTGAAACAGTCCTTCTGTACCCTGGTCTCCAAACTCTGCTCTCTGTAAGGTTCATTCTGGACCCAAGTCTCCAACCTTTGCTTTCTGTATCAGTTTTTCTGCACCCAAGTCTCCAACATCTGCTCTCTGTAACAGTCCTTCTGCACCCCAGTCTCCAAACTCTGCCCTCTGCAACAGTCCTTCTACACTCCAGTCTTTAACCTCTGCTCCGTGTAACAGTTTTCTGCAACCTAGTTTTCAATCTCTGCTCTCTGCAACCATCCTTCTGCATCCCCGTCTACAACATCTGCTCTCTGCATCCGTCCTTCTGCACCCAAGTCTCCAACCTCTGGTCTCTACAACGATCCTCCTGCCACACCAGTCTCCAACCTCTGCTCTCTGCAATAACCTACTGCACCCCAGTCGCCAACCTCTACTCTCTGTAACAATCCTTCTGCACTGCAGTCTCCGAACTCTGCTCTACGTAATATTCTTCTGCAACCCAGTCTCCAAACTCTGCTCCCTGTAACAGCACTTCTGTACCCAGTCTCCAACATCTGCTCTGTGTAACAGCCTTCTGCACCCCAGTTCCCAAACTTTGTTCTCTGTAACAGTCCTTCTGCATCTCAGTCTATAACATCTGCTCTCTATAACAGTCCTTCTGCACCCCAGTCTCCAAACTCTGCTCTCTGCAACAGTCCTTCTACACTCCTGTCTTCAACCTCTGCTCTGTGTAGAAGTCCTTCTGCAAAATAGTTTTTAATCTCTGCTTTCTGCAACGATTATTCTGCATCCCAGTCTCCAACATTTGCTCTCTGCAACCGTTATTCTGAGCCCAAGTCTCCAACCTTAGCTCTCTGCAATGATCCTTCTGCACACCAGTCTCCAAACTCTGCTCTCTGCAATAATCCTACTGCACCCCAGTCGCCACCTCTGCTCTCTGTAACAATCCTTCTGCACCACAGTCTCCAAACTCTGCTCTACTTAATATTCTTCTGCAACCCAGTCTTCAAATTCTTCTCTTTGTAACAGCCCTTCTGTATCCAGTCTCCAACCTCTGATATCTGCAACAGTCCTTCTGAACCTCAGTCTCAAAATTCTACTCTCTGCAAAAGTCTTTCTGCACCCATGTCTCCAACACCTGCTCCCTGCAACAGTCCTTCTTCACCCTAGTTTTCAACCTCTGCTATCTGCAACAAACATTCTGCACCAAAGTCTCCAAACTCTGCTCTATGTAATATTTTTCTGCAACCAAGTCTTCAAACCCTGCTCTCTGTAGCAGGCCTTTTGCAACCCAGTCTCCAAACTCTGCTCTCTGAAACAGTCCTTCTGCACGCCAGTCTCCAACCTCTGCTCTCTTTAATGGTCCTTCTGCACCCCAGGCTCCCACCTCAGCTTTCTGTATCATAATTCTTCAAACGAATCTCCAACGTTTTCTCTGTTTAACAGTCCTACTTCATCTCAGTCTCCAAACTCTGCTCTCTGCAACAGTCCTTCTGCACCCCAGTACCCAAACTCTTCTTTCTGCAACATGCCTTCTGTTCCCAAGGCTTTAACCTGTTCTCTCTGTAACAGTTCTTCTGCACCCCAGATTCTCACCTCTGCTCTCTGTAACGATCCTTATGCAGCCCAGTCTCCAACTCTGCTCTCTGAAGTGATTCTTCTGCAACTCCGTCTCCAACTTTTGCTGTTTTCAATGATCCTTCTGCACCTCACTCTTCAAACTCTGCTCTCTGAAACAGTTTTTCTGCACCTCAGTCTACAAACTCTGCTCTCTGCAACAGTTCTTCTACACTCTAGTCTTCAACCTCTCATCTGTGTAACAGTACTTCTGCAAACTAGTTTTCAATCTCTGCTCTCTGCAACGATCCTTGTGCATCCCAGTCTCCAATATCTGCTCTCTGCAATGATCCTTCTGCACGTTAGTCTCTAACCTCTGCTCTCTGCAAAGATCCTACTGCACCCCAGTTGCCAACCTATCCTCTCTGTAACAATCCTTCTGCACCACAGTCTCCGAAATCTGCTCTACATAATATTCTTCTGCAACCCAGTCTCCAAACTCTGCTCTCTGTAACAGTCCTTCTGCACACCAGTCTCCAAACTTCACTCTGTGCAATGATTCTTCTTCACCCCAGTTTCCAACCTCTGCTCTCTGCAAAGTCATTCTGAACCCCAGACTCCAACATCTTCTCTCTGCAACAGTCTTTCTGCACCTCAGTCTGAAAACTCTGCTTTCTGCAATGATCCTTGTGCACCCCAGTCTTTAACATCTACTCTCTGAAAAAGTCCTTCTACACTCCTGTCCAAATGCAGAAGAATGAGACATGAACTATCGCTCACCCTGCAAAAAATCAACTCAAAATGCATTAAAGACCCAGGAACTAGACCAGAAACTATGCAGTTTCAAGGAAAAAAAAAGTCAATACTCCAACCTACAGGCAGAGGCAATGACTTTCTCAATATGATGCTAAAGCTCAGGAGATAACACCAAAAAATAAGAAGGTTCTGCACAGAAAAGGAGAAAATTAGAATATGAAGAGCACCA